>NW_010320322.1:28174-51088 GCF_000700745.2 Antrostomus carolinensis
GTGCTTTTTTGCTAATGCTATGCTCATTTGTAGCAAAACTAGGAAAAGGGCATTGTTCTGATTAAAAAAAAAAAAAAAGAGAAAAAAAAGAGAAAAAAGAGAGATAGTGCAACTTTCTTTTAGGAAAGATTAAAAATACCTAGAAGAAGAATAGAGAAATGCCTGAAAGGAGATAAGGAAATATTGTTAATCACTGCCTGGGAGATATATCAAGAAAAAATGCATGGTTGAAGGATAGTAAAAAAGATGTTTAACTTCTGTGGGTGTTGGTCTCTTCTCCCAAATAAAAAATGATAAGACAAGAGGGAAGGTCCTTAAGTTGTGCTGGGGGAGGTTTAGGTTGGATATTAGGAAAAAATTCTTCACTGAAAGGGTTGTCAAGTATTGGAACAGGCTGCCTAGGGAAGTAGTGGAGTCATCATCTCTGGAGGTATTCGAAGGACTTGTAGATGTGGTGCTTAGGGACATGGTTTAGTAGGTTAGTGGTGAAGTTGGCAATGCTAGGTTTATGGTTGGACTAGATTATCATAACGGTCTTTTCCAACCAAACTATTTTGATTCTAAGATTCTTTTCTCCTTGGCATGTCCTTGCAAAGGGAAAAAAAATCTTTTTGTTAATTTGGAAAAAAACATTATTTAGTGTGAATTGGGAGTCGATTACCTAACCAGGTAAGAGGCTATCATTTTAAATGAAGATACTGAGACAGCAGCTGCACTCATGTTCTAAATCAGAAGTCACAACTTTCATAGGTCTATCTAGAGTGAATTTAATAAAAAACTTTATCAACCACCTAGTGACATTTAGGAAGAACTTACACCTGACCAGGAATGTTTCTTTAATCCTTAATACTACTTTTGTCTTTGACATTTCTTTGCTTTATAATTTCTGATATTCAACTTCTTGTGTGAAAATCAGAAGCAGTGGTCTTTCACCTGAACATCCATGCCTGATAAGTTTGACAAATTGAGTTAATAAAAGGAATTCTGGATAACTGGTGTTTTGTGCTTTGTATTCTATCATTCCCAACCTGATGTCACATTCAATCTATTTTCTAAGGACTGAAAGGTAACTTGATTACAGTCATTGGATAGGGAGAATATTAAGTACTAAAAGGATCATTAATTCAGTGGAGAAAAGTGTGACAAAAGTAAATAACTGAAGAGAGAAGCAAAATGAAAAAAGTTAGAAACATCTCACATATTTTTACCAGTGAGGTCTCTGTACCAGACTACCATGAAAGAACTGGATTCTATAGTTGCTGATGTCTTCATGTCAATACTTTTTGAAAGATACTACTTTAACCACATACAAGAGAAAACTATATAGGTAAGCAATACAACAGCCTTTGGTCAGAACAAATGAAAAACTGGTCCTCTAAACTTGCAAAACTATTTATCTAATGTAGACCTCTGAAGGAGGACAATATTTAAGCAAAGAACAATACAGCTGGAAACAACACCTCAGTCTAACTTACAAGTGAATACTGAAAATGTTTGTTCAAATTCTGTAGACCTGAGACTTAAATTAATAAAAGTGCACAGCAAATTATTTTCACTGTATAGATTTGATGCATAACCTTCTACTTTACTTTGATATCAATAATAACATGGTATAGGCATAGTATTTGAAATAAGTGCTGTGTATTTCTGTTGCCAAACATTTCAACTGAAGTACTTCTTCCCTCAGTCAGACCCAAAAAGAAACATTTGCTGAAAATACTGAAGTCCATTTAGTGTTCACTGATGAATGATTAACTACTCAATGCTATGATATAAGGTTAAGATTCTCAGGAAAATAAATGCAGAAACCATGTTCTAATGGCAGATAGCTGATTTGAGAAAGTTCAGTATGAAAAAAATAGTTTTCAGCTTGATTGAATATCCTAATTAAAGAGGAAAAATTGTGGAAGATTAAAAAGTAGGAATGAGTGAGTAAAGATTATCCTACAGACCAATATGAAAACTAATGAATTTTAGTTTAAGGAACTGAGCTTTATTTCCAGCATTTTCTATTGATTTTACATGGGAAGAGAATAAAACCCTTCACCAAAACCAAATTACAAAAACCGCAGTCCTTCCTTGTTTGATTTAATTATATCCCTTCTGTTCTTCATTATTTTCACTACCATCTTATAATGATAACCCCTTAAAAGTAAAATGACATTCCTGAAATCTTTGATAAACATCAGTCAGTTTGTTAAGATACCACACAGTGCTAGTTACATAAATATCTGTGGTTACTGATTAAAATAAATAGGTTTTTTGTTGTGGTTTTTTGTTTTGTTTTTGTTTTTTTTTTTTTTAAATAATAGTATTTCTGGGCTTCATATTTATATAACCATTTGTCTTTCAAAGAAGTAAAATATGTGAAAGATCATCTTAGTATACTACTCATTAAAATTATTTCAGTACTTCTATTTTATTCTTCCTGTAATGAAAAATCACTGTTTTCTAGAGTAGTTATGTGTAAGGCACAGTAGACTATTTCAGGAAACAGCATATGTTATACCCATATACATTCACTTATTTGTTCTTTGGTTAGCATTAAGCAATATTATTTCAAGATTAGCATAAAAAAATCAACTATTAAGTGTGAGAGAGATCTATTTTCAGTTTCTGTTTCAGAAACAAGTGGTTGCTAGGAGCTACAATCAAGGACCAAGATACACAGCAGGTAGTAAACAGAACAAAGCCTGAGAATGAAGATAAGTATGATAATTAAATTGTTTAAAATACTGTTAATATTTTAATAAGTTCAGTTTCACAACTGAAATTACAGAAATCAACCTCTTATGTCATGTCCTTCTTATATCAGGTCATTATTAATGTTTAGCACTCTTATTCAATTTAAAACTAATTAAAAAATAAAGCTTTTTTAAACTGAGGAACATCAGATTTCAGTTGATTAAGTGAAAGTATTTCTGCAGTTAAGTAATCCTTATTTGCCTACCTCATTGAATAAAATTATTATAATTAGTCCAATCTAGTTCACTCCTTGTTTTTACTTTCCTGAGTTTTGTTAGGTGCCCTTTCTTTTAAATGTAAAATGGAAACGGTATTTTAAAAAGTTATCTTTGTAGAAAGAATATTTTTTTCTCTTTAAAAGCATCACTGAATCATGAGTTTTTGTCTTATATATCTAGACCCTGAAATATACCAATAGTTCTATTGGTGCACTAAAAGCATTAATCTTTGATATATTATTACAATATTTGCATATTCATATATATTTATAAACAAAAACAATGAATGACACCTATTTTCTGCATATGAATTTTCAATAAAGTTTGAATAAAAATGAAATCTGCTTAAGACACTATAAATCTAGGTCTCAGAAGAGAGTGAGTGCAAAGCTCCATGAAAGATTATAAGGGCTACAGTCTTAATTTTAGACCAAATAGGCATTATAAAAGTTCACTGATGTGCCTTATAGAAAAGCTCCAATCAGCACACTTGAAAATAGACATTTTGGAAGTAAATGAATGAGAAGAAATTTAGCTTCCACCAGAGGAAAGCCCATTAAAGATAAAATTACAGTACAGCTGGAAAAACTAATCAAGAGTCCTTGTAAACTTAAAAGTTTTACTTCTTGTCTTGGCTAACCATAGTGTTCAGAAATTCTAAAATAGCTGAAGCAAATAGAGCTGGGTGATTCCAAGCTGATGCTACCTTGTCCACTGCTGAGGCAGCGTGCATGAGCTGTCACTGCTTCTTGGAAGGCTATTTTTCCCTGTGGCAAGAGCAGGGCATCACCTTAGTTATAACAGATCAATATACTATTCCTAGCCTAAAATCACTTCCCAGTGCCTTAGTTGCAGAAAGGGGTGTGCAAATCTCTGCTAGGGGCAGCAGGAAGAATAATGTTCAGATTGATAGCTCTGACTTTTATCAAGAACACCAATGCTGCCCACTCACAGAAAGTAAATTTAAATTGCCTTTCTGCTTGCAGCCAACTGCTGGTGTTTATCACAGGTACACACCAGGTACAAAAGAAAATCTAAGTGCATCCATTAACAGTGAATTCACTCATACTCAGTTTCTCCAGATAGTATTAGTTCAGTTCTGCAGTTGCCCTTTATGTAACAAGACCTTTCCTATGCTGAAATGCAAGTTCCTGATGGCTCACATACTTCTGTGAGCCGCTCAATATTTCTGAATTCTGAAGTATTACACTTAGAGATAAGGAGGTCTCTCCTGGCATTCATGGACTAGCATTATGCCTGATGTTATTCAGTATGGTTTTAAAAGGTATGAATGAGAGACAGACCTTTTTTTTTTTTTTAATCCTAAATGGTAATAGATCAAGTCAATATACAGAGTGGGACAGAAATGTTCTTCATTAAAATACAAAAGTCTCTATGACTTCAAATTGCAAAAGTACAAAATGTGAAAATAAACCTGCACAAAATATTTAGTCTATAATTGTACATAAATGGATACCAGATACCAACAAAGTGGCAAATGCTTTGTGAACCAAAACAGAAGGAACTCTGTTGCGTGACAAATTTAGGTTTTATTTATTCACTTTTCAGTGGAACAACAAATACTTTCTGATGATTTACAGGAAATAAAACGTCATAATAATTGGTGAGAGATTTGAAAGTGCTGTTTTATTTAGATTGTTAGTGAGACTAAAATTAAATACTTCAGACCATTCTAAGTAAATTACAGAGATGATTCGAGGAAATTTGGTACCAGAATGTGGTCTCCCAGGTGAAGGTAGGAAGGTTGTGCAAAGGCACAGCATGCTGGGCTGGGCAACATCTAAGGCTGCAGCTGGAATAGAGAAGGAACAATAAAGAATCCAAGAGGTGCAAGCTCTTACTGGGTTTGCGAAGTACAGATAATGGTTGATTAATCTAATATGGACGGGAATCAAGGTAGAAACACTGAGCAGAAGAAGTTATTTAGACATATTTGAGAAGTTTCTTGTGGAAAGAGGTAGAAAACATTTCAGTTGTAAAAATTTGCTGTGGGTAAATAAGCAAGAATAAATTGAACAGAAAAATATGCACTGAAAAAAAGGAGAAAAATGATGAAAAGGGCATCTGTCTTTAGCTGTTAATATTACTAATAGCGTGATGTGTATTTCCTGATTGTCAAGAGCTGTTACAGAAAATAAAAACATTTATTAGTAAATGATAGTGAAAAATCCTTAAGGAAGAAAATAAACGGTCCAGTCTTTTCTTCTTCATTGCCTGTGTTTACAGTCGGCTAGAACTGAAAAGTAACATCCCCCCTGAAGAGCTTAATAGTATGGGAAAGGGAACATTTTCTCAAGAACACTATAAGTCTATTAAATTCTCAATGGGAAAGGTGTTACTTAAGACTTCTACAGATATCTGTAAAAGTCCCAGTAGAAACTGAAAGGTACTAAACCTTTCTCTTCTTTGTGAAGAGGGAAAACTATATTTCCTTCCCTTCTGTTTAGTGTAGTAATGAGTGGTAGCTTCAATACTTAGCAGCAATGATTAGCTGTCTGTTGAAACCCTACTACTTTTTTGTTTGTTTTGTTTGGTTGGTTTTTGTGGTGGTGGAGACCCTAGCGCTTATTCTTATCCTTAGGGTCTGAGTTGTTCGGTTGTTTTCTCACTTGCCTCTTTTCCAAAGGTCAAACCTTTGGAAGCTCTTTAGCTTAGATATTTATTTCACACCAAAGGAAATACTAAAATGGGGTTGTTCCACATCCCATACATATGTTTGGAACTTAGATCTTCTTTCTTGAATCTTTGAATATCAATTTTTAGCTTAAATTTAGAATAAATGTTTTTCTGAAACTGAAAAAACTTAATCATTATGTATAACGAGGGTAAAATGTTCTTAACTGTTTGTTCTGTAAAGAAAAATTAAAGCATGTAATATTTTCCTTAAATTTCACCTAAGGGAGGAAAGAAGGGAGGAAGGGTGGGAGGTAGAGATTTCCTAGTGGGGCAGATATACTTCCTAATATTCTCCAGGGTAAGCATGATAGGCTGCATAGACTAAGCAAAATACTTCATTAGATGTCAAAGAAGTCTAACATGTAATTCAGGATATTTTAAAGGTTTTTAGTTTCTAAAATATATCAAAATAATTAACTGTGGAAACAAATAGATTTGCAATTTATTCCAGAATGGATATACTAAAAACTTAGGAAGAGAAAGATCCAGATGTTAATAAATTTTAATTTTGTGTTATATATTTATCAAATAAGATAATTTTTCTTCACGTAAGTATATTTATACACCATTACAAGAAAAAAAAAAAAAGTATCTTTTTTATACTTCTCTTCAGATTTGCCCACTTGCCAGCCAATACAGGTTGACAAGGAGTTTAACCATCATATTAACTGAAAGGACTAAATGTAGATTAATAAAATAAATGGAATAGCATTTAAAAAAAAATAACAAGGCTTGTACATATTTTTATATAATCATGGTAACAATAAGATTAAGATTCTATTTATTTTAACCTTTAATTAGTGAAAAAGACTACATCAATATCTCTTTTATCTCCAAACAGTACACAAGATGAAAAAGATAATATAATGAAAAAGAAAGAAACAAACCAATAAGAAACTATAATTTGGTGAGAAAGTGTACATACGCAAAATGGAGAAATCTACATTTTAAAGGCTTGTGTAAATGTACTGAGGAGGAAAAAAAAGGGAAAATGTTGGGATTAACAAATGGATGAGTTAATAAATGAAGAAAAACTGATGGTGGAGACATTACTTCAGCAGAAGAAAAAAAAAAAAAAAGCTAGCACGATATAAATTTGTGTTCAAATAATTGCATCTCTACCTTTTCCATTCAAATAGCCAGTCTGCTTGCATCACAGGTAAAATAAGCAAGAGAGGTATTATAAAGCGTGAAACCTAGAAATAGATCCCTTCTAATTTAATATGAGATTCTAACCATTCAAACATGATTTGAGGTCTGTTATGAGGTCAGATAAACATTTTAAAGGTATATTCAATTATTTGATATCTGTGCTGGAAAAAAATTAGTAGCAACATTTGAACTTTATACAAATATGTAGAAAGACCACACCTTCAACAGCATGTAGAGTCACACTAGTGTAGTTTTCAAGACTATATTGAATGACTGAGTAGTGCTTTTCCACTAACTTAAAGGTAACTTTAGCTCCTACACATGTTTATTTTTTAAAAAAATTAACTGTCAACTACCTTGAAAAACAGTATCTTAATGATAAAATAAATGTAATGAAAGACAGTGGCAAATTTGGCTAGATCTTTTTCTTAGTGAAAAGTCAAAAAGAAAATGTGTTTGCATTTGTTATTATCATCTCTGTATTAATTAAATATCTGAAGTAAATAAAGTAAATGACAGACAGATCTTGTCTGTTTCTAGATGGAATAATGTAGAAATTTCCTACATTTTTATTTACCTCTGTACTACTGCTTGAGATTCACAAAATCATGTGACAGTTTAATTTTACCAGATCAGTACAACCCTGATAAGTAACATGTATGGCACAATAGGAAAAAAATATTTTCTCAGATCTTGAACACTCCCTCTTACTCACAAAGGTTACCTTAAACCTTAGATATTATAGCAATGAAAGTTTTTTTAAAATTAAAGCAGCTTGAGATTCCTGATAATATATTAGTGAAGTTACCTCCTCAGTAGACTTCTTAGGAACACTAAAAATACTCTACATTATTAAGCAAAAGAAGTTTTGGAGGGACAAAACAGCTTTTGTAGACCAAAACTGGGGTTTTATTTGTTTGAGTTTGTTTTTTTTTTTTTTTCCTGTCAAATTAATAAAAATATTTTTGCTTTCACCAGTCTTGGTTTACTTGTTAATATTGTTCCTCACAGCTAAAAATTGTATGATTACAATGTGGAAAATCAATATTTAAAAAAAATAATTTTAAATAATTTAAATTCATTTTCTTCTAGACTTTTAAATTTTTCCTTAAAATGGAAATTTATAAAGTGCTAGAAAGAGCAAAATCCCTTCAGAAGACACTGAATGCAGATGTTTTGACAAGATGCCTAAAATTACATATGCATGTGCCAGAATTACTCTTAACCACTCAGAGTAAACACTGAGTGGTTTGTCCCAAAACCACTTTGGGACATTCCATTTTATAGATTTTCACAACACAAATAACGATTTTATCCACATTATGTACACTCTCATAATTTTAGATCGTTAACACTTACCTTTCTAGCACCATAAAACTAGATAACATTTTAAAGAACACATAAAGAGACTGAATGACATTTTTAAAAACTTCTAAATAACTTTACATACAAAATAAATGTGTTACCTGAGATATCTCACTTAGAGGTCTTTTCTAGTGTAGCTAGGTCATTTCACATCTTAAAATATCTTAGATTTCCTTTTTGAGGTGACTTAGATACTTTGATAGCCTATGAAGTCCCATTTTCAAAATTGTCTAGGCACCTTTAGAATGGAAATTCTATTGCTGTCACTGTAAAATATGCTGATAAATGACAAGTTTAGAAGATGGAATACATAAGTCAACTATATATTTTTGAAAAGTGATTGTTAACTTTGTGATAACAGGCTTACTATAGTCTATATAATAATTTATTTTGACCACCTTCTTGACACACTTTTCTTTGGTAAAGTGATATAGGTTAGATTTGTTGGGTTATTTTTAATTCACTTATGCAAACCTGCAGAATGACACTGGGTTTTGGCCAGTCATAATTTTGTTTATTTGCCAATTTATCTTAGTATCATTTTACATAATCTGGTGTAAATCAGAAGAAATAATATAAAACCTGATGTACAGATATTGATAACATGCTTCAGTAGATAGAATAAGTAGATTCAGAAAATCCCTCAGCTTTCTTTCCTACAGAGTAGAAGTCATCAGGTCAATAGTAGATTTCGGATATTTTGACACCAAAAGTTTTAGGTTAATACCTATTGAGATCCAAATAAATAGGCTAATACCTATTGAGATCCAGATAAAGAAACTGCCCTGCAACTGGAATTTCCCTGAAAGACTTTCAAAATTTTGTCATCTCTCCTCAAAGTTACTACAGCCAGCTGAGTGGTGATGGAAGATATGTATGGGCTGAAAAATCAAATTAATTCATTAGAATACTTGAGTGCTTTCCTCCATAACAAATTACATCACATGTAGTTTGGCCTTCTCTCTTATTTGCTGTCAAAACCGTGTTGTGTGAGAAGAGAAAAAAGCTTGGGTAAGCAGATACCAAGCCATTTACATCTTTGTACATCAACTCTAAATCAACAAAATAAACCTGCAGTCAAACGCAATTCACAGCACTAGCATATTACACACAACAATAAATATTGAAATTGACAAAAATGTTTACATATTTTCACCACTGTCAAGTTTTCATATGGACACCTCAGTGATATACAGTTGTTTAAACCCTTTAATTCTCCCAAACGACTTCAACCTTTAGGATTCACTAATTCTTATGAATCCCTTAAAAAATTATTTTCAAAATGAGTCTGACAAATGTGTATGACTGCAGACAGTGATTAATTTGTCTTTATAGTTTTGCAGTTAATTGTTAATTATTGTTAAATAATATGTATCTTTTTTTTCTAATCTGTAGTAGTGTAGAAGCAGGTTTAAAATTAAACGAGAAGAAAGAAAGTGACCAAAAGTGACATGGGGGATAAACTTATTGAAAGATAATTAATTGTTCAAGTCTTTGACAAAGGAAACTATTCAAGATATAGATTTCCCCGCCCTTTCCCCCTCCCCTCCTTTCTGCCTGGTGGTCCACAGAAATCAGAAGTCTAAATGGTAAAGTCATTCTATTATAGTGAAAGAGGATTTTGGCTGAGATTAATTCCTACTAAATTACTTAACAATGTTCAGAATCATGACTGTAGACTCGAGGCAACTACTAAACACCTGGGAAATAGATCTTCAGGAGACATAACCACTTGAAATTCAATAAGCGTGGTAAGGGTTGAGGAAGAAATTTAAATTATAGTAATGTATTCTGGGAAGGTGTGCCCTTAGGCAACTGCAGAGACCAGGGACATGTACTAAATAAGGGGAAGCCAGAGGCAGCAGCAGGGTTTGAGTATATTGAGGAAAAAAAAAAAGAGTGAATGTTCTAGAAAGTGAGAGCAAAAAGAGTCCTTGAACCTCAGGAATAGAGGAGCCCACCACAGTAACACCAAAGCTGTAGGATGGGCTGAGTAGTTACCAATAACCCTGTTTTGATACTTCCTTCATCCTGGGAGGCAAAAGAAGAAAAAAAAGAATAGTTGTTTAAAAAACAGTTTTGAAGGTTTATGTTGTTATTAAGGAAAAGATGCTGGTTTTAATTTGAGTATTCCCATATTGTTGATATTTTATCCTAGCTACTAAATTTTAAAAATACTGACTGTCACAGAACATCCCAAGAGATCTCAGTTGTTTTAATGCCTAAAATGAAGGCTGTTCACATAGATAAAATATTTGATATGTTGTCAGGTGACATGCATGTCATTGCATCATCTCATAATCCAAATTTATCTTCTCATTTTCTAGATTATGCATTAATTTATTGTAATGAAATATTAATCTTGAGGAAAAAAATACTCAGGAGTACCTATAGAAGAAAACCAGAAAAACAACATACGTATTAATTAAAATTAGATAACTAAGTTTTATACATCTGTACCTTATATTAGAATTGTGGTGAGAAGGAAAAGGTCTGCTTATTGTAGCCGTTGATAACATTATTAGATTCTGAGAAACAACAGAGTATTATACCCTTTGCAAGAAAATCAGCTTTTGAACATTCAAAGCTTCTTAGAACTGTGAATTTTAGTCTCTAATGACCTTTGAGTATATTTCCATTTCCTGAGGCCAATTTTGACATCCATTACCATTATTTAATAGGACAAAGTGGGAGTATTAGAATCCCTGGATATTGGGCAGAGCCTGGCAGCACCCGGAAATTCTGGAAGCACTGTAGATGTAGAATTTACTTAGTGCCTGATTACAGTCCAGGGCACTAATATTGAGAGCAGAATGGGGTCTGAGGGTCTCTCATAAAAAGGATAGTCATCCTCAAAACCTGATAGTACTGCCATGGGTTTAGGACACTAACACAGTGATGCAATATAAAGAAACATAGGCCTGGTATGGTAAAAGAGGCCTTGAAAATTGTAGACACAGCATGGAGCATAAGGCAGTACAGGCATGTAATAGTAAGAGGTGAGGCACAAGCATGTCACTGGACATCCCACAACTGGAAACAACCCACCAGTGAACAGTTTAAAGAAATGCAAATGTGGAGCATTTGTAGATGTTGAATAACATGTAGCCAGTCAACAAAAAATATCTGAAAGTTTGCCAAATGAATGGATTAAAGGTAATCAGAGAAGATAATTGTATGACAGTTTTATCTCTAGAAGTATCCATTTTGCAGCAAGCTTCAAAGGCTAATTGATAAAAGTAATCTTTTTTAGTCTGTTAGTTTTACTGCCAAGGTGGTAAAACATACTTTGAAATGACTGATTACTGTTTGGAAAAAAAAAACAATGAAATGACATCCTGCATCTTGGAAGAAAAGCAACTTCAAATATGATGTATTCCTATTTATACGTTTACTGATTTCATTCACACACATACTAACTAATAAATTAAATGCGACAGTGGTAAACATAATATTTTCACTTTTCCTATGCAGTATTTTAATCCGTAATCTCCATTCATTTTGAAAATGCCCTAAATTTAAAAGATCCAAGATTGCTTTTATTTGTACTGTGTTTGAACAGTTCAGCAAATAAGAAGTTTTAGGACTTAAATTAATTTTGAAAGGATGTAAAATTAACAGTAACATGAACAAGGAAATTCTCAAAGCTTTGAAAAGCTTTTGAAATCGTGAATTTTTGTCATAATTCACAGGCTGTCATTATCTCCTTGTAAGATAAATTTGGGTTTTTCTCTATTTAATAGTCTATATAGCCATAATTTATTTGTATGCAAATGTAAAAAACCCACTATGTATATTCAGTATCTGTTATTATTAAAAGTATCTAAGTGTGCAAGTATGCAGTGTGTTTACTTCTAGAACTCTATTAGGAAAAAGTGTAGATTCCCTATTTACTTATTAACTAAACAAGAGAATAAAGATAAGATGTGAGTGAATATGACTTTGTTGTCTAGAGGCTATGGAACTTATATAGCAATTGTGAAATCCATAATATGTTCAAGATTCTTATCCCTTTCACAGATAAGGTCCTGTCCTGGTGTCCAGAGTCCAGAATCAGATTTATCTCTCTCTCTCTGGACTAATGAATTCCATGGAAAATGTAAAAAAATTCAAAACATCACTGAAAAAACACACTCACTTTATGTAAACCTGAGGTTGCTCTTAATGACATAAAGGTGGCATATAATTTATTTCTGAACTTATTTCTAGCTTGAAACTAAATGTGGTTCTAAAGACTGTTTATCACACTTATTTTAAGATTATTTCATCACTGTTATTATAGGGTGTAAGGGCAGGAATATTAAGAAGTCTGTAGTCTGGCCTCCTACTGAAAGAAAGATAAACTGAGAACAGTTCAGGTTAGTTAGGGATTTATCTAGTCTAGTCTTCTAAACCATCAAAGATAGAGATTGTATAACCTCTCTGGGCAATCTGTTCCAGTCCTTGACTGTCCGCACAGTGAAAAAATAATTCCTCTCTTGTTTCAACTCATGCCTATTGTCTCTCATCCTCCTATCATGCACTACTGTGACAAGCCTGAATCCATCTTCTCAACAACTCACCTTATAGGTATAGATGAATGCTATTAGGTCCTGCCATAGGATCAGATCTTGACCTAAACTGTTAGATTTCAGACTTCAAAAACTGCAAGAAATCCTGAGGGTCTTAAAGATGTCATTTGTAAATGATAATGGTAAATTGTATCAAAAGCCATAACAATGAACAATAATTTAATTTATTGTTTCTCAGAAAACCAAACTTATTTTATATTACTTTATTTAATATCTTGTACTAAAATAAATATTTCGAGATTCTAAATATGTCAGTCTTCCTATACTTAATGTCAAGAATAAAGAATACTGTGCAACTAATTCTAGCATACTTTCTCCATTAATAGTAATTAATTACTAACCCAGGAAGAAAGTTTAGTATACTGAACAGTTGTGTTACCAATCCTGTGACTTTGTGCCTGGAAATATTTCCCAGAGCAGAAACTTATGGTGTCATGTCGTTATGCAAGAAACTTAACTTTAATTCTTAGAGGAAGTTTGTATTTCTGGTGGAGGGAGTTCCAAATGAAGAAGTAGGTACTATCTAGGTCATTTTTTTACTACGTATAAAATGACAGTATAAATTAGTATATGTTAAATTCTTTTCAAAAGCCTGTGAGTGCACAGCTTAAATGAACATTGTCTGGTTTAACTCTTCCTGTCTACTGCACTACAGATTAAAAGAAAGCTGCCGGAGGGAAGGGTTGAAATCACTCCTGAGTACAACTGAAGCTGCAGGAATCCAGGCAGGACTGTGAGCAACAGATGACCAACATGAACACAAAGCGAAGGATTTGTGAGAAGCAAAGACAACAGATAGGGAGCTAAAGTACCATGGTGAAGGGCAGACAGACAGACCTAAAGCATAGAAATTGTTCCAAACCAGAGAACTGGACTGAAAAAAGAACTGGGGAATTGATAGCAAAATTAGAGGAAAAGACAAAACAAATACCTTTTTATTTTAATTTGCCTTTGTCATAAAGTCTCTCTTTAAAATTTCATTGTTCTCATTATGCTTTTATAAAAGATATCTTTAGCAATAAATTCCTTCTGTATTAAAGAGAAAGTGCAGTCAGGTCCAATTCAAAGCTCTGGCTGAGTCAGGTTTGTGTCACAGTCACTAATTTTATTTTTCCCACTCTATAGCAGAAAAAGGTAGTATACTATCGTATTGTAGAATATTATTAAAATACACATGTATTCAGCACAAGTTAGCTAGAACAAAAGAGTTTTAGGTGGTCTACTAAAAAAAATGTACTAATTACCCTACTCTTGAAGGGTCAGAAAAACCTATAAACAAAGCAAAATAAAATATTTGAGAATATGAAGACAGAACAAAAATGCTTATAGCACTGGGATATTGACATGTTTACAAAGACTTTGCTAATAGCTGCCTGTCTGATTTTAAAACTACTCAAGTTTCAGAGTGGACAAAAACAAATGCAATCTTAATTCATTAATTCAAGATTGAGAGTTCTTGAGCCCTATTTAATACACGGTGTTATGAGTCAGGACAGCTCCATTCAATCTGCTATGTCATTTTTTTAATGCATGAATTCTTAGGAACAAAATCTGAACTATAAATATTAGCTAAATTAATTATTGATTTATTTAAGTGCTACACACTAATGCCACTATTTCTGACACTGGATGACTAAAGCTACATCTGCAAAGGCACTGGAAAGGTGGAACCAGAAAGCAAGAAAGTTTCTAGCTACACCTTTTTGTCTCCCTTGTTTAACAAGCAGTGTTACCTTTCTGCTGGTGCTTAACTTCAGCTGAGGCTGAACTGAAATGATATCACATGGGAAAGGTAGGATGGATTTAACTAGATAAAGAACTAGAGGAAGTGATAAAATAACACAGAGGACACAGATTACAGTACAGATTTTGACTGGTGAAAATTGATTCTGCTTACCTATGTTGTGAATTTGGTAGAAACTGAGAGCTATGTATTATGCACAATATATTATGGGCAAAAGGAAACACAGCATATGATCCAATAATTTACTGTTAGTTCAATTAATGTTTCAACTGACTAATAGTCCATACTCTCTACTTAATATACAATGCCTAAAAGCTCTAAAATACCTATAGAATAAAATTTACTAATATTCCCTTTCTCTGGTGTCTCTCTAGAGCACAAAATTGACAGTTTCTTTCTTAATAAGAAGGAGGTAAATGTTCAAGTCTTAGCTATGAGACTTATGGGAATCTTGATGCCTTCTTGATGAAAAGCATGATGTTCATGGAAGGCATTTCTTTCTCCTCTGTCTCAAGTCTAGGAGACTGTGTGTGGGGGGTTTTTTTGAGGCTTTATTTTTATTTATTTTTGAATAACAGACCACTTCCTTCTCCTGGGCTGCCAGCTGAAGCCTTGGCTCCCAGCCCCCCTAGCCCCATGCACACAAAGGGCTATTGTTTTTCTGGCACTGACTGTGTGGGGGTTGGGGTGAGTGATGTCCCCCTCTCCTCAGACAGGCTACCCTCAGAGCTGAAGCTGGAGCAGGGGAGGCAGCAGTCACTGAGTCCCCAAGCAAGTGTTAAGCTCGTGACACCCAGCCCCTGCACTGCCCAGTCAACACACAGCCTGAAGGCTTCTACTGTAAATCACATATTCAGTACAATACACAAACATTACCCTCTCTCACTGGCCCAAGATACTGACAGCCAGCTAATCAATAACATGTTTTCCCTCTAAATGCCAAAGAAAAATGCAATCTGGTGTACATATACTGAAGGACTTATGATACTCACTTTGGAAAACACTTCAGCTTAAGCATCAGCATATTGTCTTGCTATCCAAATCTGTATCATGTTGATTTTACTCATTCTGCTGTGGAAAAATGTTCTACTGTCATTTTATTCAGATCATTGATAATGAACAGAGAACATCGTAAAGTTTCACCCATCCTCAAAGATAATGTGACCTGATAAGCCAAAATGTTGTGTTTTTTAATACTTTCCCTTAATTCTGACATATTTTCAAATTCTATTTTCTGTTCTCTCTTCATATCAGTGATTTTTACTTATTTATAAATACACTATGCTTATTTTTTTACTGCTTTTGGTTGAGTTAAAGTTTATTTTCTTCAGGGGTGGATGAGGTGATATTTTGGATTTTTACTGAAAACAAAGTTGATAATTTATTATTGTTTTATTTATTGCTGAGTGATGCTCGCAACAAGTCAAGGCCTTTTCTGCTTCTCACAATGACCTGTCAATGAGTAGGCTAAAGGTGCATGAGAAGTTGGGAGGGGCCACAGCTGGGATAGCTGACCCCAACTGACCAAAGGGATATCCCACACCATATGACTTTGTACTCAGCAAGAAGAGCTGCAAGAAAGGAGGAAGTAGGGGAACATTTAGAGTTATGTCATTTGTCTTCCCAAGTAACTGCCACACATAATGGAGCCCTGATTTCCTGATAACAGTTGAACACCTGACTGCTGGTGGGAGTTAGTGAATGAATTCCTTAATTTACTTTGCTTACATGTGTGACTTCTGCTTTATCTATTAAATTGTCTTTTTTCTCAACCCGTGAGTTGTTTTTTTTTTTTTTTTTTCCTTTTACTCTCTCAATTGACTCCCCCATCCCACTGTAGGGGAGTGAGTAAGAGGCTGTGTGGGGCTGAGCTGCCCACTGGAGTTAACCCACAACAACCATTTGAAGACCTATGTAGCACTGTGCTGTAATGTGACTAAAGACTTACTTACTATATGCCTTTTTTACCTTTCCACTAAGTATTATTTACAGTAGAAGCTGATATATTGTTCAAATTTCACCAAGTTGAGTCAATCTACGTAGCTGGAAATTTCTTTGTTTTGAAGTAATATTAGAATGTGTCAGCAACTTTTTTTTTGTAATTTGACCTCAAGAACAAATCACATAATTGCCTCTCAAAGTCAATTGTTTTTAAAATATTACAATTAACAATTTTGATTTGGTTTTGTTTGGTGATTTGATTTGGTTTGCTTTGCCCTAACGAATTTGTTCTGATTTTGGTATATCTGTTTTCAGCTTGGTTTAAATCTTGGCTTCCTTCAGTTTTCCTTGAAGAAATGAAAATACATCTGTATGCATTGTTATGGGATAAGCTGAAGGAGATACAGATGAGTTGGATTTTTTAGAATTGTCCTTGAAATTGATTTAGCAAGGGAATAAAATTTATGCAAAGTACACACATATGTATTTAAATTATATTTTATTCAGTGACATATAAATATACTGGAACAGGTCACCAAATCAACCACCACTTTGAGGTGGGCATCTTCTTTACAGTAAGTTCCTAAATAACTTTGTAAATATTTTTGAATTTAAAAAAAAAGAAAAAAAAGAAAAAAAGAAAAGAAGAGAAAGGGACAGATTTTATTAGATTATGAGTTAGTACAATTAGGATTTTTAAACAAAAAGAACTCAAAGTGACCAAGCCAGCTAGAATAAAAGGAATTCGTACATAGCTTTTCCGCCCTCCGTGGTTTCTCTGCAGATTAGTTCTTGTTTCTGGGCTTGATTTCTTGGCTAACCACACAGTTACACTAATCCCTAGGAAATTCTTTCCAACACCACTGACTCCCGGCTATTTGTTCCTTACTCCTATTCTGTAGTCTTCTGCATAAGCTGCAGTTTCTTTTCTCACTGCCTTTTTCTCCTCTTTGCTATGCTATTCTGTAGAGGCTTCTCCCCTAAATCTGCTCAATTGTTCACTAGGGAAGAACCAATCTTATTTTGTCTTTTTTTTTTTTTTTTTTTTTTTTTTTGAAAGGGAGAGAGCATATCAACTGAGACCAACAAACAACAGTGATTCTTTTTGTTACCTACATTTTTAAGTGCTCTGATGGATAGATGCCATTATTCCATATTGCTCATTTTTGTTATTTTAAAATTATTTGTAGTCATTGTAGTCTTCTCTCTTCCACATGGCCTATGACTGTACAGTCTTATATTCTTCTTAATTTACTGTTTTATTGCATAGTATCATTAAATACTTTGAATATCCCTACAAAAAGCTTTTCAGCTTTCTCCCAAGTTAATGGGTTCTCAACGTTGATCTTGAGTCATATGTTTAATATTAGTATTATTATGATTAATTAGTTTCTGGAAGATTTTTTTTTAAAGAATATTCTCTAATTCTCTCTACATCTCTTATGCCTGTAAGAGGTGTGTGTGTGTATTTGTGTACAGAGGTTGCTTTTAAGTGATTCCGTTAAGCAAAGCTGTAAAAGTGCTATAGTTATAGATGCAGTCCAACAATGAAGTATATAGAATGTTACAATCTATGCATTTGGAGGCAAGTAATTGTGATTGGAGGCTTATGCTTATGAATATTTCACATATTGTGATTTTTAACTGGTTTTGACTAGGTAGATAAAATTTTGAAACATTTCTTCTAATACGAATACACTTTATATGTTTTGGTTATGGGGTTCTAGCTTCAGTGCACATAAGCTATAGTTACTTTTATATAACTAGGGACAGTGTGCTGGAAGGTTTTCAAGGGATTTGCATTCTCAGAACACTGGCCTATTATATTTATAAATCATCGTGAGTCAAAATTGAAACAAGAACTGAACTGTTTGAAATATGTCAAAAATCCCAGGGCCCAACTTCTTCTCCCTGAAGAGTGATGAAAGACCTCTTGTGTCAATGCCTTGTTCAGAAATAGAATAATTATTCTAGAAAGTAAACTAAATAATAGTTATCAGTCATTCTGTGTCCTGCGTTGAACTTTCTGAGTATTTTGCAGGCAAGACCACCAACATCCAGGATGGTTTCTAAATGAACCATGGGTTAAAAGTAGTTTGCAAAACATTTAAACTTTATTTGGAACTACTGACCTAAACTACTGTCCATAAATGAAATTTGTAAACACGAATGTGCAGACCAATAGTTTGTCCACATAGTAATGGACAAAAATATGAAAATTCTTAATTGAAATGACATGGTAAAAGACCTGAATGTATTACATTCCTTAATTATACAATGCTCTTTTAACATCTTACATTTCTAGAAATAATAAATTGAATTGCTTTTATTCAAATATTCTCACACGAAATGCTGGTGTCTCCAATTGCATGTGCAATTATCTTTTTTTAACTCAGAAAGTTCAATCAAGCTGCTGTTCTCTTGAAACAATGTGAAAGGATTTTCTTAAAATCAAAAACTGCCTGATATAAAAGAAGGCTTTGCTTTCAAATGACATTATTCTATATTTTCATGACCTTGATTCATTACTTTGTGGACAAAGTTAAGGTCAAGATAGTGCTGAAAGGTGTACTATCTGCTAACTTAAGTGATTAATAACAAGACAAGATATCAGTTATCGCAGAGTTGAGAACCCATTAACTTGGGAGAAAGCTGAAAAGCCAGAGGGAAGAAATAAGTCATAGTAACAAAAGGAGATGAAGAAGCAATGCAGTTCTTGACTATAGATGGATATGCTCCCATGGCCATGCTTAGTGTCGAAAGGAATTTCAAATTAGTGATGTACATTCTGGTTTTACATTCGAACAGAATACCTCATAGTTGACCAACAAGCACTGAGGGCTTAAGAGAAAAATGACAGATGCCAGCAGCAAACAAAATAAATTACTCTCTAGAGTGAGTTTGTAAAAACAACACAAAAAGTTCAAATATAGGAAAACTAACAACAGTATTTTTTTCCCCATTAACAGTTTAAAGAAGGGAATTGAAATGTATTGGATAGAATTGCATGTGTGCAATATATCTTAAATCAATAAAACATAAAGATTTTTTTTTTCAGATTCTGAAGTGTTCAATCCACTTAATGTACTGTCAGAACAATATTTACAAATTTACCTTTTTTAGGATATCCATTGAAGAAAAGGAAAATATATAGAATGAATCAATATCAACAGCAAACATATACAATTGGCTTTACATTTCTAACTTTTCTGTGTTTGCAGTGATTTTCATAATTTAAAAAAACCAACTTTATTCCTCACATAGTACAGTGTTTCTCTACAGGGGTGAACTCTGTGTATGATTTCTTGAGTTAACAGGCATCCACACAAGCTTCTGTATTGTACACGGTGTATTAAGGCTTTCTGTATCTTGAATAAAACTGGTTGCAGGAACAGTTCCGATTATGTTTTCTTTTTATAAAGCAACAGCAACAAAAAACCCTGCTGATATAAGCAATGCACTTTTTTAATTGTCAAGTGTTGATAAAATGGTGCCTGCTAAGTTATCTTCTACAAAATTAATTGAGTAGAGAGTACCTGCTGGTTTTAAAGGCCAATAATAACAGTAAGAAACCGTGAAACTGTAGGTTCTTATACTGAACACTTATTAAGCTCTTTATTCCTGCAGTGAAATAAATTTCTTTTGGACAAATCAAATTATGTGTGTACATCTACATTCTATATCAACATACAGTAACAAAACACCTCAAGGTACAGCCATTGGATCTTTCATAGGACACTCAAAGGAATGACAAGTTTAAGCAGGGAAGACTCAGTTCATGGATATGGAGAGGAAGCAGAGACTGCAGCCTAGACCACATTAAAGGTTTAAAGTTGGTGGCAGGACTTTTGCAACTAAGTTCTCTCTCTATCTGAAATTGTAATAAAATGCAGTTACCACTTAATCATCAAGGCACACACACTCTGTAGTCATCATGATGACTCTGTATTCATCTAACATGCAGATGCCATATTTAGGGTCAGACTACCCCATTTTGATATCCTTATTGCCTTGCTTCAGTGGTGTAATTGAGATAACAGAGCTAAGTGACATTTATTCACCTCTAATTGGAGCAACATACACCAAGAACATCAGCTTATCTATCTTTTAACACTCTAGTGTTACTATACTTATGTTCAGTGAAGATACAAGAATTAGGAGCCCCTAAATTCCCCTAAAAGTTCAACAATCTACACACAATATCATAGTTCAAGCCCTGCTGGCAACTAAGCATCACGTGGCCACTCACTCACTACTCCCCTTCAGTGGGATGGGGATAAGAAAATATAATGAAAGGCTTGTGAGTCAAGACAAGGACAGGGAAGAATCACTTATCAGTTAGGGTCATGACTTAGGGAAAAATGAATTCAATTTCATACCAATCAAATAAGAATAGGATAATGAGAAATAAAACCAAATCTTAAATACACCTCCTGTCCCCCTATCTCCATTCTTCCTAGGCTTAACTTTGCTCCCAATTTCTCTACCTCCTCCCTCACAGCAACACAGGAGGATGGGAAAAAAAGTAGTCAGTTCATCACACCTAGTTTCTGCTCCTCCTTCCTTCTCAGGGGGAGGACTCCTCACACTCTCCCATGGCTCCAGCATGGGGTCCCTCTCATGGAAGACAGTCCTCCATGAACTTCTCCAACATAAGTCCTTCCCACCAACTGCAGTTCTTCATGAACTGCATCAGCATGGGTCCTTTCCATGGTGCGCAGTCCCTCAAGAATTAATTGCTCCAGTGTGGGGTCCCTTCCACAGGAGACAGTCCTCCACAAACTTATCCGATGTGAAACCTTCCCATGGGCTGCAGTTCTTTTTTATTTTTGTTGTGCAGCAACTTTTTTCCCCTTCTAGGTTACCACAGAGGCACCTCTGCCATTTCTGGTTGGCTCATTCTTGGCTGGAGGTGGGTCTGACTTGGTGCCAGGGAAACTTCTAGCACCTTCTTGCAGGAGCCACCACTGTAACCCCTGCCCTGCTACCAGAACACTGCCACACAAACCCAACAAACACAATTAGAGTTGTTCTTGTATATCCATCAGAAAGAATTCACTCCACATGATGAGAAGCAACAATTGTTGGCAATCACAGCTGAGTTAAATAAAACTGAGCTATAAGCACTTACTGTGTGGAAAATTATATAACTTTCACAAAAAAGCATGATTCTATGTTTGACTCACAACATTCTGTCTCATGCTTAAAACACAAATGTTCAGAAAATATCTTAATATAGAAACACAATTATAGTGATCTAACACTATCGGTGGATGTAAGAGATCACTGTGCTGAGGAACTTCATGTTTTTAAAAAGACTTAATAATTACTAAAATTACATAATTAAATCAAGTTAATTTGTTGCAAATAATCTAACTACAAAGTACAAAAATGCTTTTAAAACTGAAGTACCTACGTAGATGCAGTTTGGCTACTTTTTGTTACTCTTACCCAATAAAGACATGATTATTTTACAGTTGGTATTCAGTCCATTCAAAACATTTTTCTTGCAGTTCTAAATGTGCATTCATTTACAGAACGTTGTTTGGCTTGAGGTTTTCAATTTTTTGTAAATGATCACTGAAATGAAATCATGTTGGTCACACTAAAACATGAGTTTGATACCAATTAGAGTCTATAATCACAAATTATTATAATATGTTGGGCAAAGCTTTTTGCTATGGAATATGGATTTAAAAATACTCCAGAAAAGTAGAATGCAGTCCAGTGAAACATGTGCAGAGTTTACAATTTGATAGGAATGCTCATCTATGCAATAATTGGTTAAATAACAGTATTTAGAAAATAGTTTCATGCTTTTAGAACACCACAATCCAAATGTGAATCAGTAATTTCTCGCTGTTGCAAAAATTACTTGTATAAAAGGAAATATTTTCTGTATAACTGTCCTGTTTGTTTTTTTTGTTGTTTTTGTTTTTTTGTTTTGTTTTTCGTTTTTTTGTTTTTTGTTTTTGTTGTTGTTGTTTTGGTTTGGTTTGCTTTTTTGCTAGGATAGGGTTAATTTTCTTCTTAGTAGCTAGAAAGCACTGTGTTTTGGTTTCAGTGGAGATTGTTATGAGAACAATGTTGATAACATAGAAGGACACTGTGCTTGGGTAGTTTGCAAGAGCAGAGGTCTGGAAGGGGTGGCGGGGATAAGAAAAGTGTAGTAGTTGTATATGCCAGTAAGATATTCCATATCATAGAATCACAGAATCACAGAATTGTAGGGGTTAGAAGGAACCTCAGGAAAGCATCTAGTCCAACCCCCCTGCCAATGCAGGTTCCTTACAACAGGTTGCACAGGAAAGCATCCAGGTGGGTTTTGAACGTCTCTGGAGATAGAGACTCCACAACCTCCCTGGGCAGCCTATTCCAGTGCTCCAACACCCTCACAGTAAAGAAGTTTTTCCTTAAGTTTGTATGGAACTTTTGGTGTTCCAGTTTTTGCCCATTGCCCCTTGTCCTGTCACAGGGTACT
>NW_010320322.1:51302-61406 GCF_000700745.2 Antrostomus carolinensis
ACTCCAGATGTGGCCTCACCAGGGCAGAGTAGAGGGGGAGGAGAACCTCCCTTGTCCTGCTGGCCACGCTCTTTTAATGCACCGCAGGATACTGTTGGCCTTCTTGGCCAAAAGTGCACACTGCTGGCTCATGGCCAGCCTGCTGTCCACCAGGACACCCAGGTCCTTTTCCACAGAGCTCCTGTCCAGCCGATCAGCCCCTAACCTGTACTGGTGCATGTGGTTATTTCCCCCAGGTGAAGCACTCTACACGTGCTCCTGTTGAACCTCATCAGGTTCCTTTCCACCCAATGTTCCAGCATGTCCAGGTCTCGTTGAATGGGAGCACAAACTTCTGGTGTGTCAGCCACTCCTCCCAACTTTGTATCATCAGCAAACTTGCTGAGGGTGGACTCTATCCCTACATCCAGGTCGTTGATGAAGATGTTAAAAATGACCCGACCCAGTATCAACTCCCGGGGAACACCGCTAGTTACAGGCCTCCAAGTAGATTCTGCGCCACTGATCACAACCCTCTGAGCTCTGACAGCCAGCCTGTTCTCAAATCCACCTCATCATCCACTCATTTATCCCATACCTTCTAAGCTTTGCTTCAAGGATGTTGTGGGGGACAGTATCAAAAGTCTTGCTGAAATCAAGGTAGAAAACATATTACATCATATTACACCATGTTCAGTATATTAACTGGTGCTGACCATAAAAAGGGCGATTCTCCTGGGAATTTCTTGGGCTCACTTTTCTCGGATTGCAGTTTCAGTTTTGGGGTTCATTTTTGCTCCTCTGGGATCACTATCAGCAGGTGGTGAGCAATTGTACTCTGCATCACTCATATATATATAAAAAAATATATAATTACTATTTTAATTGTATTTTGCTCCAATTATTAAATTGTTCTTATCTCAACCTACAAGTCTCCTCACCTTCACCCCTCCAATTCTCTCTCCTATTCCCTGGGGGTGGGTGGGGGTGCGAGCGACTGCGTGGTGTTTGACTGCCAGCCAAGTCAGCTAAGTTTGGCTGCCAGCTAAGTTAAACTATCACAATAAATAAAAAAGTATTTTCTGTAACTTGTGAAATACTTTTATTTTTTTTCTTTAGCTTTGTAATTTGGGATCGTAGAATCATAGGATTACAGAACAGTTTAAATTGGAAAAGGCCTTTAAAGGTCATCTAGTCCAATGCCTCTGCAGTCAGCAAGGGCATTTTCAACTAGATCAGGTTGCTCAAATCTCCATCCAACCTGATCTTGCATGTTTTTAGGAATGGGTCATCTACCACCTCTCTGGGCAACCTGTTCCAGTGTTTTATCACCCTCATAATAAAAAATGTATTCCTTATATCTAGTCTGGATCTACTCTATTTTAGTTTAAAACCATTACCCCAGGTCCTATCACTACAAAAAGTCTGTTTTCACCTTTTTTATAAGCCCCCCTTAAATATTGAAAGGCCTCAAAAAGGTGTCCTCAGAGCCTTCTCTTCTCCAGGCTGAACAACCTGAACTCTCTCAGCCTTTCCTCATAGGAGACATGCTCCATCTCTCTGATCATTTTTGTGGCCCTCCTCTGGACCCGCTCCAATAGGTCCTAGGTGCCTGCTGGATTTTGGTTGGAAATTAAGGCAACAGAGATACTTTGTAGGGTCCTAAAGGTTCAGAAATTGTTTTTATTCCTATATGGGATTGTTGTAGTTCTGAGCAATGGACACACATGGCAGGTTTGAAATAAGTAAAATTTGTAAATGTTTCTGTAATTTATTCTACCACACATGAAAAAATTATACAAGCTGACAATATTCAGACAATTTGTACTTTACTACACACTTTTTTTCAATTAGCTATGTGAATATATTATTAACAGCTCCAGATAGGAGTATTGGAATGGGATTATGCAATATTTTCTTGCTATAATCATATAATTTTAATGTATTTTCTAAAGAAATACTGCACTATTCCTCTTAACTGTATTAACTCCCACAGTGTAGAAAAATAAAAAAAGTGATACTCAAATGGCATACTTGGAGTTTAGAAACGCTTGGCCAGCAAATCTCAACTGGAAGACTTTGAAGTTGTGTGAGTTCTCTGTGTCAGGAACTATTAGGACAGCTATTGGTGTTAGAAAGAGCCAGCTGTTTATTTTGTTACTGTTGAGGCAATACACTCACTATGACGAGAAAACATAGGAGGTCAGAAAACTATATGTTTATTTTGTCATTAAGTTGGTGTCATGGAATAACAAACCCTTGACTTCCTATTTAAAGAAAAGGCCTAGAGAAGTATAGTCTTAGGGAAGAAAATAAAAATAGTATCCTACTGTGTTTCTAGTGGTCATCATTAAAATAGTACTTCAACAAGATGAGAAGCAAAACTTCTAGATTCACACATATTCTAGGTATAGGAATTTGCTAGTTATTTCTAGACTGAGAATTTGCAATGTCAGCTTCACCTACATATGGTGCAGTTCACTTGACAGGTGATCAACCTATAGAGTGCTATATGCCACAAGATGCTTGACAATTGCAATTTAAATATCAATTGTAACACATGAAAGGGTTGAGATTCAATTAGTCAGAAGAGAAGAGGAGAATAAATTAATGGAAGTAATTCATAATGCTATTTAGCTTTTTAAAGACAATAAAGATAGTATATAATGACAAACATAGAAGACAACATGGAGTTGTAAGCTACAAATCTTGTCAAACCAGTCTAGGTTTATGAAGGACACAAGTCTTCTAATGCCATTTATTTTAAATTTAAGAATGCATTTGATATTTTTTTCCTTATATAGTTGAAAAAAACATAATCTGGTTCTATCCAAATTAGACTACTGGCTCAGTTAAAACAAACAAACAAACAACAAAAAAAAAATAGTGGAAAAAAGAAAGTGAATCATTATAGAATCTCCAGCTTAAAGGACAAAAAATATAAAAAAATCTAATTGAAGTGATTTACAAAGACAATATGAATGAACTTGAGTTCAACTTAAGAAAAAGAAAAAAAAAAAAAAAAAAAGGTCAGGGATAATGTGATTGCAAGTTTCAAGTACCAGAAAGATTTCAAGATTTTCCTTCTTAAAAAAATCCTATGGCATATCTAATAACCAAAATGGAGTAACCTTTTCTCTGGATAGGGTCAGTATGGAGTGCTACACACTGCTTGGAGGACTGTTCAATGCTGCACAATTTGGGTTTACCGGAATCTCTAGGGATGTAAGATTACCTGTACTATTTTATCTTTCTTTATTTTGTTAGCCCTGATAGACATAATTTTAAAGTATCATTTAGCATGATATTTTAGAATGAGGAGTTATATGGTAGTTATCTTGTCGTAGCATAACAAAAGAAAATATTTTTTTTAATAAGGAACGTTGCAAGTGTAGCTGATCCTACAATGGAAAAGAAGAATGGAGTAGATGATACTGGGATGAATTTAATGTTATATTTCTTTTATTTTTGTCAGTCAGGATGCAAGTCAGGCAGCAAACACTACCTCAGAGGTAGTGTTTGCTGCTTGAGCCAAAGACAAATGTGAGACATGGTGTTTTATTGTTTTTTTAAAAAAATAATTTAATCAGAACACTGTTAAGGTATAAATATGGCAAAAAAAGCAAGCTGCTTACCATACATTAAATGAAGAAAAGTATAAATGTCAACAAAACACAAAATAGTATCACATCAAGCACCTCTAATGTGACTTTAAATTATATATGCCCCTACGATGGTGCTATTGCATAACATTTCAATGGACATCAAATTCTGTCAACTGATGGGAGAGAAATCCTGAATCACTGGTGCAAAGTGAAAACTTCAACACCATTAAATCATTCATCTATCATTTCTGACAAAATGCTAACTGAAACTTAAGCTACCCATCAAGAAGCAGATAGCAGCAGTATCACCTTTGTTATATTCTTAAAACTACTGAACAGCTGCAATAGAGCCATTCAACAGAAACTTATCATATTCCCACCAAAAATACAGAAATATAGAATATAGTAGAGAGTCAGAAAGACTGTGCTGTTGACAAATTTCATATAAAATAGATATTTTTCAAATTAAAAAGTAATGTTCTCTACAAAGAGAAACATGACCTCTCAGACATGATAATGATCATATAGATTCTCTCAGTGGTGAAAATATTATGAGGAGAATTATGGTTGATAGTGCTGATGCTAAGAAAATTCTAGTAAATCTGTTCAGTTTCTGATCGTACTGGTTTGGGGTGGAATAGAATTAATTTTCTTCATAGTAGTTGGTATGATGCTGTGTTTTGGATTTGTGATGAAAACAGTGTTGATTATAAAATTATGTTTTATGGAGAACTGAAAAGATAAGGAATTGGCTGGATGGTTGCACTCAAAGAGTTGGGATCAACAGCAGGATGTCCGAGTGGAGGCTGGTAACAAGTGGTGTCCCTCAGAGGTCCATACTGGGTCTGGTACTGTTCAGCATCTTTGTTGGTGACATGGACAGTGAGATTGAATGCACCCTCAGAAAGTATGCCGATGACATCAAGCTGTGTGATATGGTCGACACACTGGAGGAACGGGATGCCACCCAGAGGGACCTTGACAGGCTTGAGAGGTGGACCTATGCTAACTTCATGAAGTTTAACAAGGCCAAATGCAAGGTCCTGTATCTGGATTGGGGTAATCCCATACATAAATACAGACTGGACAATGAGTAGATTGAGACTAGCTCTGAAGAGAGGGACTTGGGGGTGGTGGTAGATGAGAAGATCAATGTGAGACAGCAATGTGAACTTGCAGCCCAGAAGGCCAACCGTATCCTGGGCTGCATCAAGAGAAGTATGGCCAACAGGTCGAGGGAGGTGATTTTCCCCCAGTGCTCTACTCTCATAAGGTCCCACCTGGAGTAGTGTGTCCAGTTCTGGAGCTCCCAACACAAGAAAGACATAGACCTGTTAGAACAAGTCCAGAGGAGGCCACAAGGATGATCAGAGGGCTGGAGCACCTCTCCTGTGAGGACAGACTGAGAGAGTTGGGGCTGTTCAGCCTTGAAAAGAGAAGGCTTCAGGGAGATCTTATAGCAGCCTTCCAGTACCTGAAGGGGCCTACAAGAAAGCTGGGGAGGGACATTTTTCAAGGACAGGTAGTGATAGGACAAGGGGTAATGGCTTTAAACTGGAAGCGGGTAAATTTATATGAGATATTAGGAAGAATTTCTTTCCTATGAGGGTGGTCAGACAATGGAACAGGTTGCCCAAGGAAGTTGTGGATGCTCCATCCCTGGAAGTTTTCAAAGCCAGGTTGGATAAGGCTTTGAGCAACCTGGTCTATTGGAAGGTGTCCCTGCTGATGACAGGGGGGTTGGAACTAGATGATCTTTGAGGTCCCTTCCAACTCATACCATTCTGTGATTCTATGAATCTGTATTTGTCAGCATATACATGAGATAAATATTGTATTAAATCAAAATTTATATAGTTGCTGTACTGTAGGCTATTCTTTGCCAATGATTAAGCACACATTAGGATGTATGTCATATATAATCAACTCTTTTGATCACAAGAACAAGCGATTAAGCCTGCACATTAACATAAAGGAAATTAAAGTCCTTATCCAGCTTCACAACACTGAAAAGCTATAAGATGCTGAAAATTCACTTAGATCTGTGCATTATTGCCACTGAATAACTGAAAAATCTGGTGGAGAATTTAGCTAGGTTGTCAATATAACTGATAATATATGCATGGATGACAATACAGATGAATTCAAGTTCTGTTTTGGGACATTAAAACTCATCTCTGTATTAAAAAGAAAAATATATTTTAAATGAAAGTGTGTTCTAGTCATATTTCAAAATCAGTTTTATGTAACATGCAGAAGTTGAAAAACTTGCAGTCATCAGAATAAACATCTCAATACTTTCCACATGAGTCTGCATGAATGATCTTGCTGATATAAAGTGATAGAATATAGTTTTGAATATTGAGATCAGCAGCACGGCTGTATGCTCCTTTAATCAGAAATACTCTGGTCCAGACATCTCTATGTTAGATAATAGATTGTTCAAACCTATTTTCACTGGACAGTTAATATATACATAAATGGCTGAAAAGAAGACTGATGTAACATTGCATGGACACATTCAAGATAAATCTTTAGTGGCCTGGCAGCAGTACCACCACAATATGGAAAGCTAAAGGTTAAGGATAATTTGCTGAGTCAGAGAACCTATGCTGGAATTGCCAAGGCCTTCAAGCTAAAGCTAATTCAAATCACATGGACAAATGAGACCTTCAAAGTGACTGCAGTGAAGATTATGAAACATTTTTATGGCATTTATTGTACTAATTGGCTACAAAACAGTACCATAAATTACTATGGCTACAGATTACAATGGCTGCAAAAATGAGACTAATTTCTCATGAAGAAACCACAAAACTGAATCTTCCCATATTGAATTGGCACTGTAAAAGCATTCCTGGAAAGCCCATCTGTTTAAAGAAAAACAGGAAACAATTTGAGATTTAGGATATTCTGATGGAAGTCTGTCACTGTAGAGCTTTTTGGGGAAAAAAAGAAAAAGAAAAAAGAAAAAAGAAAAAAGAAAAAGAAAAAGAAAAAGAAAAAGAAAAAGAAAAAGAAAAAGAAAAAGAAAAAGAAAAAGAAAAAGAAAAAGAAAAAGAAAAAGAAAAAGAAAAAGAAAAAGAAAAAGAAAAAGAAAAAGAAAAAGAAAAAGAAAAAGAAAAAGAAAAAGAAAAAGAAAAAGAAAAAGAAAAAGAAAAAGAAAAAGAAAAAGAAAAAGAAAAAGAAAAAGAAAAAGAGGTTTATTTTATTCAGCATGAGTAAAATTTGCAGGACTTGTGGCAGGGAAATATATACCAAACTATCTACTTTTTGTGGAACTAAGTGTTTGTGGACTGGTCCTATTTTTACCTTAAAGATAGATTTTTTTAATTCCTCTGGAGAAGCATAGTAGCATATATGCTGCAATCATATTAGCTAAGCAAATATGACTACTAACATTTCTGCCTGAATGTTGATGATGTGATTTAAAGTTGTTTTTTAAGTATGACCTACTATGTGAAGAAAACCAGCACAAGATTAATTCATGGAGATAGATGAAGCCAAGTGAAATAACACATGTTCACACTAAGAACATATTACCTCTTTATTATCTACACTGGTGGTGTTATTTTCTTTGGTATATATTACACAACAGGTAGTTAGGTATGAAGGTTTTTATAGAGGTAACTAACCTCATTACAACTTATGTATGTGATATAGATTGCCTCCGGCCAGAAAATGCTAACATTTGTTTTACTGTTGTGTACAAGCTAGCAGTGACACCATTGCCTTTTACTTCTTATGGTTACCATAGCAACTAGATTATCACGTTAACCTGCTGTTATTATTTCTATTTCTTTCTTTCTCTTATATTTTAACTAAAGATTTTCATTTATTTTGTGCTTCTTTAATAAAGATTAAAAAACTCTTAAATAATCCTTAGTTTATTCTACAACATCAAAAAGTTCTTAGATAATCCTTGGTTTCTTCTACAGCAAAGTCTATTACACTTTTCTCTAATTATATAATTTAATCTTCTTTTTTGGTATTTCTTTCCCTCCAATCATTTTAAGTGCCCTTTCAGACTTCCTTTTTCCAATTAGTATTCACTGACTACTATGTGATTGATACTGAGTGAGCTGGATTGGTAATATGTGGTATTAACAGGAACATATTATACTGAAAACATAATGATAGTTGGTGGCAAAAATTTGCACTGGAAGTCTTAAACTAAATTAAAATATCAAGCCAGAATAAGTAGTTATTTTCTGGTTTAGTTCCCACAAATTCAGGCAACTAATAACATTCTGTTGATAAATACAGGTTACACTTGCTTCACTGGAATTCGTGAACACTCTCTTGAAAGCACTGTGTTGCATGTTCACTTTATATCAATGAATAAGCAACATTTTGGGAGAGATGGGATCTATTTAAACAGGCAGGGCAGAGGTATTCTTGCCAGTAGGGTGGCTGGCTTGGTAAGGAGACTTTAAACCAGAAACATATCAGGGAGCGAGAGAATTACCTGCAGAGTGGTTAACAAGGTTGAGAAGTGCCTGAAGTGATGTGAATGAAAGGGAACACAAAACCAGCAAAGCATGGCTTAGACGGGATCACTTCCAGCACTTCCATGTAAGGAAGGAAGTGCCTACAAAGCACGACTGTTGAAAAAAACAACAAACCCTTTTTGGGAAGTCAGCAGGCTGTGGGTGATTCTCTGAAGTACCTGTGCATAAATGCATACAACATGGGGAATAATATGTAGAACTGGAGATCTGTGTGCTGTTATAGGGCTATGATCTTGTTGGCATCACAGAGGCTTAGTGGGATGGCACATGTAACGAGTGCTTCAATTGAGGAACACTGGCTCTTTAGGAAGGACAGGGAAGAAAAGGATGAAGAGTTGTTCTCTATTTGAGAATACAGCTGTAATGCATGGAGCTCCACCTGGGTATGAATGAAGAGCTGTGAGAGCTTATGGGTGATGATGAAAGAGCAGAGTAGCATGGGTGACTAAAATGTGTGTTTGCTGTAGTCTGCCTGACCACGAAGAACAAGGGGATGATGCCTTCTCCATCTGTAAGCAGTCCCACATGCACAGGACCTTGTCCTCATAGGGAACTTCAATCAGCCTGACATCTGCTGGAGAAACAACATAACAGGGCATAAGAAATGCAAGACATTCTTGGGGAGCATTAATGACAACTTACTGACCCAAGTCATAGAGGGGTTAATGAGGAGACATGCTCTGGCGGACCTCACACTCACAAACGAGGACAGGATCTTTGGGGATTTGAAGGTTGAAGGCCAGCTTGGCTACAATAATCATTAAATGATGTAGTTCAGAATCTTGAGAGAAGAGGAGAGGGAAAAAAAGCAAGATCAGAACACTGGTCTTTGAGGAGAGCAGACTTTGGCCTCTTCAAGGATCTTCTTTGAAGGGACCAATGGGATAAGGCCCTGGAAGGAAGAAAGGCCCAGGAAAACTGGTTAATATTCAAGCATCACCTCTTCTACATTCAAGAACAGTCCATCCCAAACAGCAGGAAATCAGGTAAAAATGCAGGAGGCCTGTATGGATGAATGAGGAGCTCCTGGTAAAATTCAAATGTAAAAAGGAAGGATACAGAGGGTGGAAGCAGGGACAGGTAACCTGGGAGGAATACAGAGACACTGTCTGAGCACACAGATACAGTTAGGAAACTCAAGGCCCAAATGCAATTGAATCTGGCCAGGGATGTCAAAGGCAACAAGAAGGTCTTCTATAGGTGTACATAGGTGACAAAAAGAAGAGTAAGGAAAATGTGAGCCCACTGTAGAATGGGACAAGGGACATGGTGACATGGGACACGGAAAAGTTTGAGACACTGTATGTTCTCTTTGCCTTAGTGTTTACTAGCGAGAACACCTTTAAGAATTCCAGGCTTTGGAGGTCAGGGCAAAGGTAAAGAGAAAGGTGGAAGAGAATCGGGTCAGGGAATACTTAAGCAAACTGAAGAGATAAAAGCCCACAGGTCCTGATTAGACATAATATGTCTAAGTCTGTAAGTGTTGGGAGCTGGCTGATGCCATTTCAAGGCCACTTGGAATAATGTCTGAAGGATCATACCAATTATTAGACATACCTGAAGACCAGAGGAAAGAAAATATCAATACTATCTTCAAGAAGGGTAAGAAGGAAGACCTGTAGAGCTACATGCAGGTCAATCCCTATGAAGGTGATGGAGCAGCTAATCCTGGAAAAAATTTCCAGGCACATGAATGACAAGAAGGTGCTCAGGAATATTCAGCATGAATTCACAAATCATAGAATCATAGAATGGTATGGGCTGGAAGGAACCTCAAAGATAATATAGTTCCAGCCCCCCTACCATGAGCAGGGACACCTTCCACTAGACCAGGGTGCTCAAAGCCTCATCCAGCCTGGCTTTGTAAACTTCCAGGGACGGAGCATCCACAACTTCCTTGGGCAAGGGGAGGAAAGGGGAAGCTCATCTGTGATATGTATTCACATGTGAAAGCATTTTAAGTCAAATTAGACCTGCTTTAACCAAGTAAAGGAGGAAAACTTCTGCCA
>NW_010320323.1:0-2503 GCF_000700745.2 Antrostomus carolinensis
TTGAAGACACTTTTTCTCTCATCCAGCTGAAGCTGAAGCCTGTATCCCCAGCAGCATCCAGCTCTGGAAGGTGATCCCGGTGCGTGGGGTGGCTGGTGATGGCCTCAGCTCAGTGGCATTGGACAGGTGAGACGTGTGATCCAGAGTCTGCCCCTACACTGGGGGTTTGGTTGCTGTCACAGCCTTGGCTGGAGCAGAGTTCTCTCCCAGCAGATAGTGTCAGCGCTGTGGAGCCTCTGCAGGGCTCGTGCAGACAAGGGGTTCCCACTCCAGGTCTCTCCAGTCATTAAGAACTGCAGACTGCTCTTACTTCTTGCTCTATCAAGATGGTGTATGGGTGGGATAAAGGGACTTTCTCTCTCAGCATCACTGGCCCTGGCTGTGCTTCAACATCTTTATATATTTTTAGTTATTTTTTATTTATCCAAAGGAAAAGACACTCATTCTAATCAGTGCTTCAAACTCCTACATAAATACTTCAGCCCATCCTTTCTGACTTTGTGGGACTTGTAAGCATGGTCACAGAGGCAGTTGAACACCAGACCGTGTTTAACTCAGGCCAGCCTGTGGTACTTCTCTCCCGGGTCTGTTTTTGTTACATCCCACATTAAAGAGATGATAGAATTAGGAACCAAATCTTACCCAGAGCCACTCACCAGCTCCTCTTGCTGCGTCCACAGCTCTGGAGCTGTTGCTGGCTTTGCCAGGCGAGCTCAGCGGTGACTCTGCATGTTTATCCAAGAGCTGTGGCTCTGCAGTAGCTACAGGTCTCCAACAACATGCGAGAGCAACGGGAAGGTCTTTGACTGCTCGGCCTCTGTTGCCTGGTGCTGTCACTCGCCCCTCCTATATAAATTTGCAAGAATTGGGATGTTTCTTCTCTCCAGGTGCTGGTTGTTCCTGGGTGGGGTGTGTCAGAGGGGTGCACCCAGGAGCCTGCAGCCTGCTGCTGACCTCGGGGCTGGGTTTGTGATGTTTTCCAGGGTTGCTCAGTGTTTGGGAGCGCTCTCAGCTCGTGGCCGGCCTGCCGGGTAGACCCGAGGTGAGAACACCCGCCCTTGTCACCGCTCCGTCGCCTGAGCCTCCAGATCCCTTTCCCATCAGATCTGAATACCGATCTTGTGGTCGAAAAAGGAGGAAAAATAAAATTCAAACTGGTCTTGGCCTCTTGGCTGGTGCAGCCCTGCTCTGAGAGGGGCCAGTTGGAAGACAGTCTGTGTGGGCCATGTTCCTTCGGGAAGGTCGGGGTGGGAGTGAAACCCGGGTCAGGAGAAGGGACAGAATTTGGGTGTAGAGGGCAGAGGTGCCTGAAGATTTGCAGGTTGGGATTTGCTGGGGCTGGATCTGGTTCCTGGTGTGCAGCAGGAACACATCAACTGGAGAGTGTCCAGAGGAGGGACACACAATGGGTGAGGGGTTTAGAGGGGAAGGGTATGAGGAGAGGCTGAAGTCACTTGGTTTGTTCAGCCTGGAGAAGAGGAGACTGAGAGGAGATCTCCTGGGGGTCTAGAACTTCCTCCCAAGGAGCAGAGGAGGGGCAGGCACTGATCTCTTCTCTCTGGCCACCAACGAATGCCAGGAGCAGAGGAAATGGCAGGAAGATGTGGCAGGGGAGGGTGAGGTTGGCCATGAGGAAAAGGTTCTTGAGGCAGAGGGTGGTGGAGCACTGGCACAGGCTCCCCAGGGAGGTGCTCATGGCACCAAGCCTGACAAGATTCCAGCAGCATTTGGCCAAGGCCCTCAGGGACATGGTGTGAATGTTGGGATTGTCCTGTGCAGGGACAGGAGTTGGACTCCATCATCCTGGTGGGTCCCTTCCAACTCACAACATCCCGTGATTCTGTGACTTCAGATACTCACCTGTGGCTCTGGATTTTTCAGGAATGACTCGCTTTGTGGAAAAGGCCGAGAGTTCACGAGCCCCTGTGAAGGGGTTTGGTCTGATTTCCTGAATTGCAGAGGAGCTGTGACACGGAGCACGTGAGTGTCCTTGGTGGGTGACTGCCGGGTGCTTTGGGTGGGATCTCTCCAGTCCTGGGGGGACAGAGGAGGCTTCAAGCTGACTCTGCCTATGCTGGAAGTGGCCGAATCCTTCATCTGGGCTTTGCAGGTGCAAATGATCAACTTCATTAGTGAGGTTTTTAATTATCTGTAGGCAGAGCATGGGTGAGATCAGGGCAGCACACCAGCCCTCTGAGGGCAGCAGCCTGGTCCGTGATGACCCCTCTCTTTGGAGACTGTTGGATGAATCCTGCGGATATGGGGCTGAGGCCGGGCGGCAGCTACAAAAATCACCTGAACGCAGGTGAAACATGAAGCGACCGAGTCCAACTGCTCTTCATTCAGGCTGGGTTATTCTCTTTATTCTCTCTCCAGGTCAGTGTGAAGCTGAGATGAGCCCAGATCCTGAGCCATGAGCTTCCCCGGGTGGGAACAGCCACTCCTGTGCTCCGCTCGCTGCAGGGAGAGGGAACTTGTGTGGCTCCAGGTGCTGCTCAAGCTC
>NW_010320323.1:2514-2887 GCF_000700745.2 Antrostomus carolinensis
CTGGGTGGAGGAACAGTCCCTGCCGTGGAGTTTTCTCAGGAGAAGAGCTTGTGGGAGAGTCTGGATATGAAATAATTTGAGGGTGAATAAACACAATCACATGAAACTCCTGGGGTGTCCATGTGTTCATGTTTGGGGTGCGTTGATCTGAGGGGGTGTCCCAGTCACCTTCCCCGGGGCTGGGGAGCGGTGTGTCCTGCCTGAGCTGGGCTGGGGGTGAGGCTTCACTGGTGAGATCTGAGCAGCTTCTTCCACCCGCGGTTCCTGATCCTGGGAGGTGAGTTTGTGTTGGATGTCCCGTGGCCGCTGGATCTCCAGGCAGCCGGTTCCTGGTGCTGATGAGCTTTTTCCCTCCTGAAAATCCGTGTCTTGA
>NW_010320323.1:2904-3172 GCF_000700745.2 Antrostomus carolinensis
CAGTGCTCATAACACTGAATTCCCACCCGGGGGAGCTGATGTGGAAGCTGTTTGCACAGCAGAGCAGACCAGGAGCTGATCTTTTTGCTTCCCCTTCTGACACAGGAGTTGGTGCAGCAACTGCGGCTGGAGCTTCTTCATAACACTGAATTCCCACCCGGGGGAGCTGATGTGGAAGCTGTTTGCACAGCAGAGCAGACCAGGAGCTGATCTTTTTGCTTCCCCTTCTGACACAGGAGTTGGTGCAGCAACTGCGGCTGGAGCTTCT
>NW_010320323.1:3297-4165 GCF_000700745.2 Antrostomus carolinensis
CTGGAGCCCCGGTGACTCGGGTTCCCCATTTTCTCACGGTGGGCAGAACAGATTCGGTTTAAAGCGGCCCCAGAGCTGTCCGGGGGGGGCTGTTATCCCGGGTCTGTTATTCCTGTCTCCGCACAGCTCACTCGGGAGGGGGAGGTTGGCTGGTGGCAAAGTCCCCCCACGCCGCTGCGGGTCACCCGGGCTGTTTGCAGAGAGCACCTTTGTCCCGGGGCCGCAGTCGGTGCCTCTGTCCCCTCTTCCCTTCTCCCCGTGGGGACGTGGGAGCCCCTTTCCCCCGGGTCTTGCCCCTCTCAGCTCTCCCAGGATTTTGGCTTCTTTGGGGGCACGAGCCCCGCCCGGACGGGCTGTTCGTGCACCCGCAGCCTGGATGTCGCTGTCTTTGTCACCAAAACCGGTGGGACAGACGCCAAACGCAGCGTGCTGGGGACAGAGGGACAGGGACAGAGCCAGTGGCTTCTCCCGCCTCCCGGGACGGTTTGTTTGTCCACCTGCGTGACTGCGAGGCCAGAGCCGTCCCCAAGGAAGGTGCAGCAGGGTGGGGACAAGGGTGGGGACCTGTCCCCGGCCCCACCAGCGCAGCAAAACCCAGCCAGGTGACTCTGACCTCAGCGGGCACAGCCACCGGCATGGGGACAGTGACTGATCCCCCCCAGGACCCCGATCCTGGGGGACACTACCAGTTCCGTGTCATAGTGCTGGGGGACGCGGCCGTGGGGAAGTCATCGCTGCTGCGCTGCTTCGCGGAGGGTCCGGGCAGGGGGAGCGTGGGGGTGACATCCCCCTGCCCCACGGTTGGTGTGGAATTCTACAGCCGCACGGTCCCGCTGCCCTGCGCCGGCAAAGCCAAGCTGCAGCTCTG
>NW_010320323.1:4200-4411 GCF_000700745.2 Antrostomus carolinensis
GGTGGGAACAGGAAAGGGGACACATCCCCCACGCGGGACCCCCAGCACCCAGCGTGGGTGTAAAATCCCCATCGGGGTGTGCGGGGACAGAGGGTGATGGCTCTTTGGGGGACATTGAAACCTTGTGCTGAGCTTGCAGTGAAGCTGGAGCTGGTTTTGGGGGGCAGCCAAAGGAGTGGGGCTGGGTCCCGGTCCTGGGGTCCCGGTCCTG
>NW_010320323.1:4652-6084 GCF_000700745.2 Antrostomus carolinensis
TTCTGCCCAGTGTTTGTCCCTATGGGCACCCACCCCTGGCTGCTGCTCCATCCCCACTGCACCCTGGGAGCGTGAACGGTCCAGGCAGGTCTCCCCTTCCTGCAAAAAAAAATCCCCCAAGTCTCATCCCAGGGTGCAGGGGGTGATGGGTGCTGGGTGCCCCCTGAAAGCCTCCCCACCCTGGTGTGCCCAGGTCCATCACCAGGTCCTTCTACCGGAGCGCGGCCGGCGTGTTGCTGGTGTTTGACCTGACCAACCGGGCGTCCTTCGAGCACGTCCCCGAGTGGTACCGCGAAGCTGCTGGGGACCGCGACCCCCGACCTTCGTCCTGGTGGGACACAAGAGTGACCTGGCAGCCGACAGAGCCGTGTCGGCAGAGGAGGCCGGGCAACTGGCAGCCACCCTGGGCATGGCCTTCGTGGAGACCTCAGCCCACAGCAACCTCAACGTGGAGTTGGCCTTCCAGATGCTGGCGGGGGGCATCCAGCGGGCACTGGGGCAGGGGAAACTCGTCCCTCACCAGGGATGTGACGGTGTCAGGCTCATCCCCAGCCAGAGCCACCGCCAGCCCCCGGCACGGGGAGAGCCCCGGGAGCGGTGCCAGTGCTGATGGGGACAGGGGGGACATGGGACCTGTCCTTGGGTGATGGGTGGGGCTGTGTCCCCATCTGCGCTGGGGTTTATTTCAAGGCTTAATGTGGGGGCTCTGAAAAAATAACACCCCCGGGCTGGAGTGGTTTCAATAAATCTGAGGCTTTTTCCTCACTAAAGGCTGTGCCGAGCGTTGGCCACCTGGCAGGGACACACTGATGTGCTTGACCCATGACATGGGGGATGCTCTGCTTTGGGGGGTCCTGGAGAAAAGGAGGCTGAGGGAAGACCTTCTGGCTCTGTCCAAGTCCCTGCAAGGAGGGTGGAGAGAGGTGGGGGTGGGTCTGTTCAACCAAGGACCAAGGGACAGGACAAGAGGAAATGGGCTCCAGTTGTGGCCAGGGCAGTTGAGATGGGATGTGAGGAAGAATTTCTTTGCTGAAAGGGTTCTGAGGCATTGGAAGGGGTTGCCCAGGGCAGTGGTGGAGTCCCCATCCCTGGAGGGATTGAAGAGTCGTGTAGACATAGTGCTGAGGGACATGGGTTAGTCGGGGACTGGTCAGTGTTGGGTTCATGGTTGGACTGGATGAGCTTAAAGGGCTTTTCCAATCGAGGTGATTCTGGGATTCTGTGTAAACCCCACATCTGCACGCAGCCGTGTCACTCCATGTCCCTCCTGTCCCAGGGCCACCCCTTGTGAAAGTGGGACCAGGCACCCCCTGAGTGCTCCCAGCTGGATGGAGCCAAGATAAAGGGAGCAGAGGGGCTCCGAAGGGACCACCCAGCACCCATCCGGGATGGGAACGCCTCCTGGGTGGAGGAGCGGAGGCGCCCAGTGGTA
>NW_010320323.1:6156-7412 GCF_000700745.2 Antrostomus carolinensis
GTGGCAATACCAGTTCCGGGTGATCATGTTGGGGGACTCGACAGTGGGGAAATCCTCGCTGCTGCGGCGTTACACCGAGGACGTCTTCCTGGACGCCGTCAACCAGACGGTGGGGGTGGACTTCTACGTCCAGTTCGTGGAGCTGGAACCGGGGCTGCGGGTGAAGCTGCAGTTCTGGGACACGGCCGGGCAGGAGCGGTTCCGGGCCATCACCTCCGCGTGAGTTTCCCCGCTCCCCACTCACATCCCTCACCCGGGGGTCCTGCTGTGACACGGGGAGTGGTGATGGAGCTGGGAGTGAGGTGTCCCCCTGGATTTGGGGTGCTGGTGGGATGTGATCCCAGCACTGGGGAGGTCCCTGATACAGCCTTGTCCCCAATGGTCCCTTGCTGAGGGGAGCCCCATGGGTGAGGAACCCCCATTCCCAGCACCGGGCAGGCTGCAGGGGCCCAGATAAGCCAAAGCCAGGGGCGTTCCCTGGGGAAAGGAGCCCTTGGGGTGGCTGTGTAAGCCCTGGCTCCAGCTCCAAAGAGGGTACAGGACCCCCCCAAACCCCACCAACTGGAGAGAGCTGGGGGAAGGGACTGGAAGCCCACTGGAGCTGGCCAAAGCAGCTTCCTCAGCTCAGCTGCCAGGAGCCTTCACGCCTCACTGCTGGGGATGGGAGAGCTTGAGGGACATGGCTACAGGGGACGGGAGAGCTTGAGGGACATGGCTACAGGGGACAGGAGAACTCAAGGGACATGGCTACAGGGGACAGGAGACCTTGAGGGGACATGGCTGCTGGGGACAGGAGAACTTGAGGGGACAAGGCAACAGGGGACAGGAGAACTCAAGGGACATGGCTGCTGGGGACAGGAGAGCTCAGGGGACATGGCTGTAGGGGACAGGAGAGCTCAGGAGCTGTGGCTGCAGGGGGCAGCTTTGATGATGTGCAGGGACAAAGACTCCCGGCCCACTTGCTGATACAGTGAAAGGGACGATTCTCCTCGCTCTTATGGTGGCTCAGGAGCAACGTGCCGGTTGCAGGGGCAGGACGGGGCTGGGGCCCCTCTGCAGGGAGAGGAGATGCTGCCCAAGGTGGCACAGAGGAGACCTTGGGGGCTGCTCACCCCCTTTCTCTTTGCACCCCAGGTCCGTCACTCGCTCCTACTACCGCAACTCGGCCGGGGGGATGCTGCTCTTCGACCTGACCAACCGCGCGTCCTTCGAGAGCGTCCGGCAGTGGCACCGGGAGGTGACAGACACCATCCAGC
>NW_010320324.1:0-3714 GCF_000700745.2 Antrostomus carolinensis
CACAGTAAAGCCATTTGGGCCACCATATCACAGAGGGAAGGAAAAGTTGGCAACCACACAGAGTATTGTTCGGTTATGTGAGGAAAAGCTCGGTCCCACGCACACAGAGGAGCACAGAGCCACGATAGCTCATGGGTGTCCTGGGTTTTAGTTGGGACAGAGCTGGGTTCTTTTCAGCAGCCAGAACAGCGCTGGGGTTTGGTTTCAGCTGGGATTTGTCGTGAGAAGAACATCAATACCACACCGATGTTTTCATTTGTCACTGGAAGTTGAAGGACGTTGTGTTTTGCTGGTCTCCAAGATCTAAGAAGGTGAGGAATATTGAACTGACTCAGCTCCATGGGCATTGGGCTCTGCCAAGGGGCTGTTCCATCTCCTGTCCCCCATGGGCAGGAGATCCATGAGGGGCTCTTCCTCTCTTGCTCTCTCTGGCTTTGGCTCGGGCTCTGGCTCTCCCGGGATTGCGGTTTCGGGTCAGGATTGTGGCTCCTGCGGGATCGTGATCTGGGAACGGGCCGGGCTCGGTCAGTGGGTGGTGAGCAATTGTGCTATGGATCACTCATTGGTATATTTTATTATTATTATTATTATTATTAAATAATATTATTTTAAGTTGCATTTTATTTCAATGATTAAATTGTTCTTCTCTCACCCTCTGAGTCTCCTTACCCTCGCCCCCCAGTTCTCTCCCCTTTACCCTGGGTGGGGGCAGTGGGTGAGCTGCTGTGTTTGGCTGCCAGCCCAGTGCTGGCCCAGTCCAACCACATGGGGGAACCCCAGAAAGACCCTGCACTGGTCTCCTCAGTAAAAACCATCAACCCCATGGGTGGAGGTGACACCCATCATGATGAGCAGGTCTCATAGACCCAAGGGGTTGCATCAGGTAGGGAGCACATTATAGGATACAACATTTGGGAGTTGCATCTCTAACTCTTTTCCTGGGTGAAGGACTCTCTATTCTGGGTACATGTCCATGGGAATCACTTTCATCCCAACCAGCCAGACAGGTGGACAAGATGATGTTGATGTTTGTGAGTGTGGAGTGTTGCTGCCTGTTGATGTCTACAGCCAGTTCTGTGTGGACACGAGTGTGTGTGTTGTACAGGTGCCTGCTGGGAGCACACACTCCACCTCGCTCCTGCTTGGACCCAGGGCTACAGCAGATTTGTCTCCATTGTGCTGCCTGATTCTGCAATCTCAAACAACGAGGTGCCATAAGACAGAAGTATGGAAATGGAAATATATCATAGAATCAAAGAATTGCCTTGATTGGAAAAGCCCTTAAAGGTCATCAAGTCCCACCATGAACCCAACATTGACAAGTTCCCTATGACTAACCCATGTCCCTCAGCACTGTGTCTACACGACTCTTAGGTTACACTTTGCAATAAAATGCAACTGAAGGTACTGAAAACCTTGGAAGAAACCACACTGGCAACCCCATTCAGAGGTTAAAAATGAGTTGAACAAATGTTTGTTCAGGGATGGAGAGAGGATTTGATGCTGTCTTGGGAGGAACAGGCTGCGGGACCTCAGGCTCTAGGACAGTACCAACGACCTGGGGTGGTAAAGCAGATCACAGCATCCCACAGCTGCCTTGACTGGAAAAGCTCTTTAAGATCAGAGTCCAACCATGAACCCAACACTGACAAGTCCCCTATGACTAACCCATGTCCCTCAGCACTGTGTCTACACCACTCTTCAATCCCTCCAGGGATGGGGACTCCACCACTGCCCTGGACAACCCCTTCCAATGCCTCACAACCCTTGCAGCAAAGAAATTCTTCCTCACATCCCATCTCCACTGCCCTGGCCACAACTTCAGCCCATTTCCTCTTGTCCTGTCCCTTGGGCCTTGGTTGAACAGACCCACCCCCACCTCTCTCCACCCTCCTCCAAGGGACTTGCACAGAGCCACAAGGTCTCCCCTCAGCCTCCTTTGCTCCAGCCTCAACACCCCCAGTTCCCTCAGCCATAAGGGAACTCAGCACACTTGTGCTCCAGACCCTTCCCCAGCTCCGTTGCCCTTCTCTGGACACGCTCCAGTGATCCACCAAACACGGACACACCAGTGCTTACCACACGTTAACATCCAATATCTGCCACTGCCACAGACACTTGTTATTCTGATGTAAAGATCCTGGACATGAGATCTCTCTGACTTCTTTCCCACATACACCAAGACTCAGATCCCACCTTTCTCCCAACTGTTCCCATGTTGCTAAACACCATTCAAAACATTTTTCACTCAAAGTACTTCTTATTTAGATAAAAGTAAAAATCTGGATAAACCCCTCCAGATTTGGAGTCCAATGGATAAATTTTCTACAAAGCCCCAACACCTCTAGTAACTATTGTTGTACCAGTGGGGTATGTGAATTTTGCAACATTGAAAATAATTTATTCCTCTCCTCTATAAGAAATATAACTTAGAAATTTAAGAACATAAGAATCCTGATGTTTCTTTCCCCATGCACATTGATATTTTGGTCATGCCCGATGGCCTTAGGGAAAGTACTGTAAATTTTATTCTATTTTTCTGCATTAAAAAAACAATCATAAAATAGTTTCCTATTTAGGATCTTCTGTCAGGTTAAGCAAATCATTTTTCTCCAACACCCTCCTCTCTTTTCCCTTCGGGAAGTGGAGTCCATAGGATTTGCCTGTTCAGTGGAATTCAGGGGCCCTCCTGAACAGTGATATAAAATGTGAGACCATCCTCCTCCTGCTCTGATCACAGATCTGGTCTAAGCTAAAGAAAAAAATGATGAGGGAACCATCTAGGAAGCATTAGTGGGGTCTATAAAAACATATTTAAGACTAACACCAGGTGACAATCACCTTTAGGGTGAATTAAACCAATTTAAACTGACTACACCCATGGTTAATCCTGGTTGCAACCACCTGCCACTTAGATCTTGAATTTTTGGGGGAGAAAAAGTGTTTAATCATAAGAAACATATTACCACCACTGAAAAAAAAAATTTTAAAAACCCCAAAAAATCTGAAACTCATATCACCATTCCAAATAATTCTTGCCTGAACTCCAGGCAGGTCCACAGGGGAGTTATTTTAACCAGAAGTGGCCTGTCCTGTTCCTGACACCAGAAGTCAAAGGGATTAACCCCATAACCCAGCCGGTGTTTACACGACGGTACGGTATGAAAAACTATTTGCAATAAAATATAAAACCTCTCTGGAGAGAAACTTCGAAGCATAACAAAAAGCCAGAAATTAATAAACACACGTTGGGGGGTTTGTTAGATTTTAGGGTATTGTTTGTTTGAACCAGAAGCAGTGAAAAGGTAGTTGGGGGGGGAGGGGTCACTGATGGGGGCCTGACAAAAACAGAGCCCAAAACACATCAGGGCAGAAGAAAACCCAACACTGGTCTTGTGTGAGATGTGCAGAGAACAGCGATTCCTGCAGCTCACTCAGGGGTCAGCAGCCACCAGAAGGGACAGGTTCTTGTCCAGCTCTGTCACCCCTGGGATCACTGCACCAGTGAGAAGGGAGCACCCACCGAGCAGGGGAAGCAGCATTTTGATAAAACAGAACCAGAGCTGACTTCTGGGGTGTTTTCTAGAAATACTCAGGCCTTACATGGGGGGGTGCAGCTCCTCAGAGGCTTCTCGACTCCAAGCAGGATGAAGTGATCTCATTTTATGGATATGACAAGTGACCCAGGGGTAAAAAACAGACACAATCCCAGAA
>NW_010320325.1:0-406 GCF_000700745.2 Antrostomus carolinensis
AGAAAGGAGACAGACAGACAGACAGAGTGGGGACAGACAGGTATAGCACTGGGGAGGACACACAGCGGAGCAACCAGCACCAGCTCCTGCCCCATCCATGTGGCATCCTGGGGTACCCAGCCATGCCCTTCATCTTCCTCCTCCTCCTCGTCCAGGCTGCACCACCCCATCCAGGCTCCACTGGGGTGGGCGAGCGCAGCAGCCCCCATCCTGCCCTAACAAAGCTGCTCTGCTGGGGTGTGAGGAAACAACAGGCATGGTTTATGTAGGACCTACACGAGAACACCATCTGGTGCTGCCTTCTGTGTGACACGGGACCACAAGCTCAACTGGGGACACGCGAGGAGGCCAAGCAGATGCACAGCCCTGCCAGTGGAGGAAGCCAAAGCCGTGGAGGACACGGAGC
>NW_010320325.1:506-3925 GCF_000700745.2 Antrostomus carolinensis
GCAGGGGGGCAGCTCCCCAGCTCCTCCCCATGCAGCTTGCCGGAGAGCTGGTCCCAGGCAAGCAGGGCTGCCACAAGCCCCTGCAGCGTGTGACATGCAGTGCTGCCAGGCTGTGCTGGAGGTCAGGAAGGGCTGTGTCCTGGTGGGACCAGGCTGCAGGATGGATGTGGGATGGGGTCTCTCCAAGTGCCTCAGTTTCCTGTTGTTGGACTTGGCAAGCCCAGCATGGCCAATGGACTGAGTTCATCCATGCTGCACAGGGGGGAAACTGAGGCAGGGCTAACTGAGGGGGACATGGGGACAGCTGGCTGAGCCCAGGCCATGCACAGACACCTCTGCCCTGTGGAAGGATCACACCTCTACCCCCTCCACCCCACAGCCAGCCCAGCATGGAGCTCCATGCAGCCCCAGTGCTCCCCAGCCACGGGACAGGCAGGCAGTGGCCGCAGTACCTCCGTCTCCACGTGCCCCATGTCCGCAAGAGCCTCCTCTTACCGTTAAAGATGGGGCTGGAGGGTCAGGGCAGAGACAGGAGAAAACAAGAGTTAGCCCATGGCTGGGATGGAGCAGAGCATCCCAGGTCACCGTGTCCCCAACCCCCTGGGCATGGCCACACCCCAGCCATGGGCACAGGTCCCTGCCTGTCACCGGTGAGCATCTTCCGCTGCACCGGCCACAGGACCCTCCTCTGCTGTGGGGACAAGAAGCACAAGTGAAGTTGTTTGTGTAGGTCCAACATAAACACCATTGCCAGCCCCACAAAGTCCCCTTTCTCTGCCAAAAAAGCCATTTAGTGATCAGAGGAACAGTGGTGACCCCGAAACACCGCGGGGCTCTGCGGACCCCCGGCCCCTGCCCACTCACTGTGGCCATGGCCAGAGGTGAATGTTACCTGAGGCGTAAGCACTTGTGGGGCTGCACGTCCTCCTCCTTCCAGCTTGGGGGTGAATGGGGGGCACAGAGGTTTAGAGGTAGGTGGGAGGGATGGAAAGGAGGAGGGTGAGCAGGAAGAAGGGAGGAGAGAGAGAAGATGAGATGTTATGAGAGGTGATGCTCGTGGAGGAGATGGGGGGAGGCTCGGGCCCCCCTGGGTGGGTGGCTGGGGGGTCACAGTCCCTCCCCTGCCAGCTCCCGGCTGTTCACCAGGACACGGAGCCCAGGCCAGTGCTGCTGCAGGGAGGAGCCCCCCAAGCCCATACTCACCTCAGGGCTGGTGGGGGGACTGGGTCCCCCTCAGCCCTGTGCCCACAGTGGGGCAGCTGCAGCCCCACTTGGCACACCCCCACACCACAGCAGACCTGCCATAGCCCCGTGTGCAGCATCACAGGGGAAACTGAGGCATGATGCCATGGAGGAGCAGTGTTGCCTCTGCCCACCTAACCCTGACACCGTCCTAGAGCCCTGCACTGTGCTGATGTCCCGGGTGGCAGGCCAGCAGCTGTGGTGGCATGCTGGGGTCTCCAGGATGCTCTTTGGATGGAGGGGACCAGGGACGTGGTGCAGATCAGCTGCCACCAGCAGCGTGGCAGCCCCGAACCCTCTTGTCTCTTCTCGTTGGCACCGGGGCAGCTCAGCATCGCTGCTTCCCTCTGCTGTGGGCACGTGGAGCCTGTCTTGGGCTGCAGGAACTGGGCTTTGCTCCTTGTCTGGCTCTGCAGCAGGGTCACGCAGCTCCCAACAGGCTTGCAGTGTTGCCTTTGCAGGGCCACCATCAGCCACGCTTGGCTACCCCGTGCAAGGTCCTGGTGCTGTGGCCACACCAAAAAGGGCAGTGAGGTGGAGCTGAACGTTCTGAGAGACTTCACGATGGTACAACAACCCAGAGTCCATCTGTGGGGACCAGATGAGCCCGCTCCAGAGCTGTGAGCCGGGACCAGTGCTGGTGCCAGAGCAGGATGGGTGCCCTGGTATGGTGCTGGGTGAGGAGCGGGGCTGGGGGCTGCTCCTCCAGGGTCCAGGCTGGTGGTGATAGGCACCGCGGTGACATCGCAGGTGGACACAGATGAGCAGAGGAGAGAGAAGGCAGAGAGGAGGGAGAAGGTGGGGCCGTGGGGCTGCACCCTCCTACCTTTCCCCCGCACATGAGGCAGGGCTGGTGCTTTTCTGGCCAGGGGTGAAGGAGTGATAAGGTGGTGGGGCTCCATCGGGGAATTTTTTCACCTCTGAATTCCTAAATCCTCCGTTGCGGATTCGATGCAAATGCTCAAACATTAGGACCAGCTCTCTGAAGGTTGGGGTTAAATAAAAACATGGAGAAATTAAAACTTTCCAAAGCAAATGAGATGAGCAAACCAAAGGTGAGCAGAGCCGGGTCCTCCTCTGTGCAAACCAAAGTGAAACCAGAGCAAAACAAGAAGCAAAAAACAGCACTTTCTATCAAAAACCAGTTTCTTAACAGCTCCCATCGGTGCTGCCAGCACCTAGGGGTGACAGTGCTGGGGACAAGGGTGCTGGGAAAGGGTCTGGCCACTGGGAAGAGAGGTTGGACCCATGCTGGGAGGGATGGGTCAGGCAGGGGACAAGCAGGACAACCACCCTTGCCACAGAGTGAGGACAGGGTGACCTGCCACCATCTGATCTGGGGGTCTGGGTGCTGCTGGAGCAGCCAGGAGGGGAAAGCTCAGACCCAGCAGGGATCAAGCCTGGCCCTATCTCAACTCCTTGCTGCAGAGAAATGGTTCCTGGCACACAGGAGGGGCTGGCAGAGCCCCCTGTGATGCCCACACCAGGAACACCCCACACCGTGCTCAGCGGCGATGCATGGGAAGGCAGATCTCGTGGGTCAGGGACCAGAGGGACGTGCTGCCGCGGCTGTTAAAAACCCTGTCTTTGAAAAAAATAAAGAATGAAACAGAAGAATGAATTTGTCACTGCACAGGAACACGTGGCCAGAGCGGGGACAGGACACACGGGCCGTGGCAGGCAGGAGGGCAGCGGCACGGGCACCGCATGGCAAACCCTGGTGTGGCTGGTGTGATGGGAACACACGTGGTGTCTGCAAAAGCTTTGGAGAGTCTTCGATCCACCCATGGTGGCAACATCCCAGGGGCCAAGGGAGGGGAGAGAGCTGCAGGGATGGGGCATGGGGCTCACTGCCAGACCCCTCCCTGGGTCCATCCGCTCTGCCACCGCGCTCAGAGCTGGTTCCCAGCCAGCTGCAGCTCCATCGCCCCAGCCACGGCGTCTCCGTGACCGGTGGCACCATCCTCTTCCTCACGGTGCTGCTGGAGGAAGGCTATGGATGGGGTGAGAGGGGACAGGGTGGGATGGGTGCTGGGCACTGGGGTGATGGTGAGGATGGAGGATGGTGTTGGACATTTCAGCAGGTGCTGTGCTGGGGCTCCAGTGTTCCAGGGCTGAGTTGGGTGTCCGTACTGCTCAGCCCCACCAAGCCCATGTTGGATCCACACAGCCCCTTG
>NW_010320326.1:0-2306 GCF_000700745.2 Antrostomus carolinensis
CCCGTGGAGGAAGGGGTTGTGTTTGTTTTTGGAGCTGCTGGAGCCTGGCAGCCCCCATCTGAAATCCCTTCTTGTTCCTCTGCTCTAGTTCGATGACTTCTCCCGAGACCTGTGTGTCCAGTCGCTGCTGGAGATCATGGACATGTTCTGCGACCGCCTCAGGTACCATGTGGCTTTTCCAGCCCTGCCATCTCAGCCCCAGGCTATACCATGGGCAGTAGCTGGAGCTGGTGGGGCCTGGCTGAGCGCAGGGTACTTGCCCTGGCAGAGAGAGGCAGGTTCCCCCTCCAGCTTTTCATCCCTTCCCGAGTTGCCATCCCCCTCTGGGTGCCCCGGGCTGGGCTGCCACACGAGTGCCAGCATGAGGAGAGCAAAGGGAGTCCCAAAACCAACCACCTTTGTGGGAAGCTGTGAGAAACCCACCTATTCTGGGATAAACACCTCTGCAGTGATATTCCTGCCTGGCTCAGGAATAGGTGGTGGTGTGTGTAAGCCTTGTGGCCAGAGGATTTCTGTCCCCTCAGAGCATTTCCCTTCTCTTTTGTAGCCTCTGCAGTTTCCCAGGGATCTGGCTACACGTCCCCATCGGCCAATACTTGCCAGTACTTGCAGTCCTGCCTGCTCAGCCCCAGGCAGCTGCCTTGTTTTGCTTCGTGCTCTTCCGCTGGTGTTGCAGGACCCAGGGGAGTCCAGACAATTCAGGCCACAAAAACTTTTTATAGGAAGCTCAAGAAATCTTCCTGTTAACCCCTGACAGCCTCTGTGGTGCCGTGGGGGGCAGCGGGAGGAGGAGGAGGAGGGGGAAGGCTGGAGGTAGCAGCTCTTCAATTACATGAAATGAAGCAGCAGCAATGAATATGCATCAGTCACAGATGTTGACAAGGAGCTGTTGCTGGCTGACTGCAGAGCTGACCACTTAATCCAGTCCCTGGCTGATCTGATCCTCTGCTTAATTTGATCAAATCTTCTGGCCCCACGATCTGTGCATCAGGAGGGGAAAGCGTTCACCTTGCGCAGCACGTTGATCAATGCTGAGCCTCTCTTAGCAAGATAATTTGATTAGAGGCTTGGAAAGTTTCCCTGTAGTAGAGTAGCCAGAGAGGAGTCCCTTCTGGGGAGATGTTATTTCCCCTGGCTCAGCAGGGATGCTCGTGGGCTGAGCAGGTTGGGATCTGCAGCAGAGGAACTGGGAGCCGATGGGCAGGCTGGGCTGGGCGCACGGGATGTGGGTTTAGATCCTCAGGCTGCCTTGTTTCTGTGCCTCAGTTTCCCTGAGGGCAGTAACCCAGCCCATGGTGAGCACGATCCCGTTTGTCTTTCCCAGCTGCCATGGCAAAGCAGAGGAGTGCATCGGCCTGTGCCGAGCCCTGATGAGTGCCCTCAACTGGCTCCTGCGCTGCGCCGCCTTCTACGCCGAGAAGGTGAAGGAGACGCTGGAGCAGGCGGCTGCTGAGAGCCAGCTGAAGATGTGTCTGGAACGGCTGGAGAAGATGCTCAGCAGCACCAAGAACCGCGCCCTGATCCACATCGCCAAGCTGGAGGAGACGTGTATGTCGCTGCCCCTGCCCTGCCCCACGGCGCGCTCTGCCCGTGGCCGCTGTCAGGGCTTCCTCCTTGTTGCTGCTGGCCCCAGGGAGATGTCATTGCCACCTCTCCCTTCCCCCTGCCAGCTCCTGCCGCATTGTCCCTGCAGTTCTGAGCCCATCCATCTTCCAGCCCTGTTGCTGTAACCGTCTCCTCCCTGGCTCCGTGCCACCCTCTGCCCCCTCCCCTCCCTGCTGCCCTTGGAAGAGGAGCAGAATTAATGTGAAGGCTGCGTGAGCTGTTCCTGGGCGCGCAGCAGGTCCTGTGCTCTGCCAGCATTCCTGGCACAGCCCTGCCTCTTCGGTCAGTGCCCATGTCTGGCCAAGAGGCTGTGCCAGGCCAAACCTGGAGCAGGAGCTGCTGGGTGACATGCAGACCCTTGACTTGGGTTCACAGAGATGCTCTGAATTCTGCTTGTTGCAGGACCTGACTGTGAGCCTCAGCCTCAGCAGGCCCTCTGTGCCTGTGTCACTGTCCCCTCCACTGAACATCTGCCCTCTCTGGTCAGTGCCCATGTCTGGCCAAGAGGCTGTGCCAGGCCAAACCTGGAGCAGGAGCTGCTGGGTGACATGCAGACCCTTGACTTGGGTTCACAGAGATGCTCTGAATTCTGCTTGTTGCAGGACCTGACTGTGAGCCTCAGCCTCAGCAGGCCCTCTGTGCCTGTGTCACTGTCCCCTCCACTGAACATCTGCCCTCTCTCCCTCCCCAGCCTCCTGGAC
>NW_010320326.1:2367-4340 GCF_000700745.2 Antrostomus carolinensis
CTGAACAGCCTGAGCAGCTCCCCACTGCGAAGCCAGGCTGACGACTGCGTCTCCCTCATCAAGAGGTAGCTTTGTGCTGCTGTCTCCATGGGCTTGGAGGGTAAAATGGGTCTGAGTCCAGGTCTGAGCCCTGCTCTGGGGGCTGAGAGCCTCCTGCCTCCCTCCACACTGGCTCCCTGCTTTCCTGTCCCTTCCCAGCTTGCAGAGGGCTGGGGCTGGTGAGAAGCCCTGGGGTAGGAGAGGGGACAGGGCTAGTGGTGACTTGTTTCAAAGGAGTCTTACCCAAGGGTTGCTCCTCTGGTGGCCCTGGGGCCTCTTGGCAGCCCTTGGCTGCTCTGGCAGCCCTCGGCTGCTCTGGCCACACCACCCCTGCTCTGGATCTCCCTGGAGCTGCTCCCAGGGCCTGGGCTGTGGCGTGGGGGCTTGGCTGTGCCCAGAGGCTCCTCTGCAGGGCACAGGAGCTCCAAGCTGTCCTGCCCCAGAGAGATGCAGGACAGCAAAGGCCGGGGGCTTGGCCAGGAAGGGAGGATGGGACAGGGGGAGCAAGGATCTGTCTCTGCAAGGCTCCAGTGACCCTGTGCTGTTGTCTCCCACCCAGCATCCCCACCATGCTCTCAGTCCACTCTGAGCAGCTGAACAAGCCCGGCTTCCCCACCGTGCATGCCGTGGGGCTGCTGGAGGGGACCATGAACCTCACAGGAGAGACCCAGCCACTGGTGGAGCAGCTGATGATGGTGAAGAGGATGCAGGTACAGAAGTGGCATCTTGTTCTCCTGCTGAGGGTGACCTGGGGCTGTGGGACCAGGGCCTCACTGCAGCTCTGTGCTGTGTACCACCCTGTGCTGATCCTGCTCCAAGGGTGTGGGCGCAGCTGCAGGGAGCAGCACGAGCCCATCAACACCTTTGCAGGGGGTTCAGGGTTTGACTGTGGTTGGGGGAGGCACTTTATTGCCTTTCCAACACTGAGGGGTTTTGTCTGTGTGCTCCACAGCGCATCCCTTCACCGCTCTTTGTGCTGGAGATCTGGAAAGCCTGTTTTGTGGGCCTCATCGAGTCCCCAGAGGGCATGGAGGAGCTGAAGTGGACAGCCTTCACCTTCCTGAAGGTAAGGTCGAGCCCCATCATGAGCACAGTGCTCCAACTCTGGGTCCGCTGCTGCCTTTTCCCCACATGCCCGGCCCCCGCTGAGCCCCAGCCCCACTTTGTTTTGCAGAATGGCTTTCCTGGGATGTTCTGGGGCAAATTGTGGCCTTTGAAGGATGCCACAGCAGCCTCTGGGCCTACATTCCCACAGCTCAGCAGTGGGCAGCCCCGCAGCAGTCTGCTTCACCTCCTTTCTTTGTACCAGACAAAAGGGATCTGTGTGTAATTTCAGGCCTGACACATGCTCTGGCCTGTGCTGGGCTCCTCCACAGCCTCAGTCCTCTGCCTGGCTGTTGAGAGGTGGCTGTGCCCTGCAGCTCCCTGTGATGGTGGAAGGACCCTGTGGAGGGACCCTGCAGAGGGGAGGTGGGGGGACAAAGTCCCCAGGGTGCCTGGGCTGCTCTGGAAACGTTCCTTTCCCCGGGCTGGGGGAGCAGCTGCTTGTGGGCGTGTTTTGTGTGGGCTCCTGTGTGGCTGGGAGGTCCCGAGTGCAGAATGGGTCAGTCACATCTGTGTCTTGTGTCTTTCAGATCCCCCAGGTCCTGGTTAAACTCAAGAAGTATCCCCAAGGGGAGAAGGTGAGTCTTGAGAGCCGGCAGTTGGAGCTCTGCCACGTTGTGTGCACGAATGAGCTGCGTTTGTCACCGTGGTGCTGGTGCCTGGCCAAAGCTGCCCGGGGGTGGCCAGGGTGGGAGACGGTCTATGTCCCAGTAACCTTCCTCTAATGGAGAAGGTGGTGTGGGAGGGGAAGGTGGGTCTCTGTTGGCAACTCTCTGAGCTGGGTGCTCGGCTTTGTGTACAGCAGGACTTCACCGAGGACGTGAACTCTG
>NW_010320326.1:4358-6417 GCF_000700745.2 Antrostomus carolinensis
TCGACAAAGCAGATCAGCGATGCAAGTGAGTGCTGGCCCTGCCTGGGGCTGCCCTGCAGCACCGTGAGCCTGGGGCCAGTCTGTGCCTCAGCAACCCCATCCTCTCTGCGGGGAGCGGTGGTGTGGGGTGCTGGGGCAGCTCCTGGAAAGGCTTTTTTAGTTTCTGGTCCAATTCCTTCTTCCTGAAGACCTGACACTGCCAAATAAGCAAGGCAGTGAATGTCTGACAGCTGATTCATGTGGTGGTGATGCTGTGTGATATCTGGAGCTCCTTTTGGCCCTGCAGCATCCTCAGAGGGGTGGGAACAGGGACAAGAGGGCAACCCAGGAGTCTCCCTGCCCTCAGGCCAGTGCTCTCCTCTCTCTTTCAGCTGTAACTGCATGAGTCTGCTCCTGCAGGAGTGCAGCAAGCAGGGGCTGCTGTCAGAGGCCAACATGACCAACCTGATTGCCAAACGGTACAGCCCTCTCAAAGGTCTGGGTAACCAAGTGGGGTTGGAGCACCTCATCTTGCTGTCCTTCTTGTGGGGGAGCATAAAGGACCAGCTGTGATGCCACTGGCTGTCCTGCTGCTGGGACACTGTGGCCTGGAGGGACGGGGTTTTGCTTTCAGTGACAGATTGAACACAGCAAAGTCTGTTGACTCGGAGTGGCAGCTGGTGGTGGCTTTTCCTCGGGGATGTTGATGGTGGAGGTGGGTGGGAGGTGGCTGAGTGTGAAGAGGAGCCAGGCAGGGGGATGAATTCCTGCTCACGGGCCCTTTTTTATGGATCCCCAGGACGGCGGATCGAGAACACGCTCCGCACTTGAAATCTGCGGAGAACGCCAACATCCAGCCAAACCCGGGGCTCATCCTGAGGGCGGAGCCAACTGTCACCAATATCCTGAAGGTGAGTCCCCTCCTGCATCCATGCTGGGCAGGCTGGTCTCAGCCCCAGAGCCTGTTTCCAGCAGCACCGGTCTCACCAGGCAGCCGGGGTGGTTGGGAGGTGCCTGATCTCCCCCTTGATGGGGTGGAGGAATCACTCTTAGCCTTGTTGTTCTGCTGTGGAGACCAGGAGCTCCCCTTCTCCTTCCCAGGAAGCAAGGGGAGACATCAGGCAGCACGTTGTTGTCAGTGCCAGCAGCCTGAGCCCAGCCAGCTCTGCCCATCCTGCTCTCAGCTGCTTCCCTGTGTGCATCCCCCCCACTCCCTGGGGACTCCCCCCAAACCTGTGTCTCTCTGGTTGCCTGGTTGTTGCTGAGCACCAGGGGATGTCTTGCTGCTAGTTGTGCTACCCTGGTGCCCTTTGGCTCTCCCCTGTGCCATGCCCTGCCATGCCTGGGGCACAGAGGGTTCCCTCTGTGTCCCCCTGAGCCCTGCGGGTCCTTCCTCACCGAGGCCTCACGGGGCAGCTCTGGCAACTGATCAGCTCTGTCCCCACGGCTGGAGTCTCACTGCTGCTCTGTAGCACACATTCCTCGTGACTTCTCTTTCCTCTTTTCTTTTGTTTTCTTGTAGACCATGGATGCAGATCACTCCAAGTCCCCCGATGGGTTGCTGGGGGTCCTGGGTCACATGCTGTCTGGGAAGAGCCTGGACTTGCTGCTGGCAGCAGCAGCAGCCACGGGCAAGCTGAAATCCTTTGCTCGGAAGTTCATCATGTGAGTGTCCACCTGGACAACGCTGTCCCTGGTCACCAGTGGGGCTGGGGTGAATGGGCAGCCCCCCAAGCTCTCCCCCAAACAAGGCTGGATGTGTCTCTGCCCACACTGGATCCAGCAGAGCCCTGGGGTGGGCTGGGATCTTGGGGAGACTGCACCCCACAGCTCCCCATCTCCTTTGCTTCTGTGTGAACAGGGCAGAGAATGGAAGTCAGGTTGTTTTAAGGGTTGTATGAGAATTGAAAGCGCTGCCACGGCCTCAGATCCAGGGCACTTGCTGTGTGTGCACCTTCAATCCCCAGACACTTGTGTCCTGGTTCGGGCACACGCACCAGCACGCCTGGGGCTGCGTGATGTGTTTCCTCGAGCAGGGAGGCGTGGGCCACCTCAAGCCGTGCCAGCCTGGCTGGGGGTG
>NW_010320326.1:6510-6756 GCF_000700745.2 Antrostomus carolinensis
TAGGGGTTTGTTCTGCTGTGGGAAGGAGGGAACTCAGAGCTCCGAGCTCCCCGTGCAGCCGGGCAGAGCCGGCTCTGGTGAGGGATGCGCTCGGAGGCCGCTGGCTGGGCGTGGGGAACGGCAGCGTCGTCGTTGGACCTGTTTTGCTGCAGGGGAGCTGAGGGAGGAGGCAGCTCATCCCTGCTGTGCCCGAGGGTGTCTGTGGAGCCAGGCCCCACTTTGGTCCTTGCCCACCCCACTCCTCCA
>NW_010320327.1:0-1948 GCF_000700745.2 Antrostomus carolinensis
CCAAACCATTCTATGATTCTATGAAATAGGGAGTTAACACGGGTCAGAGGTTAACGTGACACTGAGCAGGATTCGCTGGCGAGGGTCACGGATTGTTTCCTGCACAGAGGACAGGGTCAGACACAGCTGTCAGGGAGACCTTCCCGTTGAGTCACGAGGTTCAGAAAGGACCCCCTTGCTCTCTAAACTCCTTCTCAGAGAGGAGTCCAGGTGCAGCTGGATCCAGTCCTCGTCCCAGACTTGCTGTCTAAAGGATGGTCTCTGTGCACAGCCCATCCTTTCTGTCCCTTAGCTCAGATCTTGCAGTTTAGCAGCTGTTGGTCACTGGCCAGGGATCTGTTGCAGTGAGGAATGTCTCAGCCTCGAGGAGTGACCTTGAGAGGTGTCCCTGCTCAAGGGAAGATCATCAGATGCTGTGAGCTGGAAGGGACCCACCAGGATGATGCTGGAGCCCAACTCCTGTCCCTGCACAGGACAATCCCAACATTCACACCATGTCCCTCAGGGCCTTGGCCAAATGCTGCTGGAATCTTGTCAGGCTTGGTGCCATGAGCACCTCCCTGGGGAGCCTGTGCCAGTGCTCCACCACCCTCTGCCTCAAGAACCTTTTCCTAACGTCCTGTGTTCCTAATGAGATCCTGGTGTGCAGCCCACTGTCATTTCAGGAGAGCTCATGGGCTCGTGGATTGTCCACTCTTGATAGAGTGAGGTGACTGACCTACACCGGCTGTATTTTGGTGGGTGGGTGCTCAGCAAGCCCCTCGCTGTTGGAGCAGGTTGACCAAGAGAGCCCGTGGCTATTGTGTTGTTGAGCTGGATGCAGCTCTCATGACCAGAGAGCATCCATGATGGTCACCACTGGTGGTGATCACTTGAACAGGGTTAGGGGAAAGAAAGACCAGGTGGGATGGGATCTGGGGAGCACACGGTCACACCATCTTAATTGTATATAAAGTATTTTAAAGGCATCAGAACTTGCAGAGGGACTGTTAGTAGATTGTTATACCCAGCTGGGTGGGAGTGTTGATCTGCTGGAGGGTTGGGAGGCTCTGCAGAGGGATCTGGCCAGGCTGGATCCATGGGCCAGGACCAATTCCTGGACCAACAGGAGGGAGAGGACAAGAGGAAATGGGCTCCAGTTGTGGCCAGGGCAGGTGAGATGGGATGTGAGGAAGAATTTCTTTGCTGCAAGGGTTCTGAGGCATTGGAAGGGGTTGCCCAGGGCAGTGGTGGAGTCCCCATCCCTGGAGGGATTGAAGAGTCGTGTAGACACAGTGCTGAGGGACATGGGTCAGTCATAGGGGACTGGTCAGTGTTGGGTTCATGGTGGGACTCCAGGAGCTCAGAGGGCTTTTCCAATGTGGACAATTCTGGGATTACTCTTTAAACAATTAAAATCCAGAGTTAAATTAGCTCTGTGACCATGCAGGATAAACTTCATCTCTTTTACTTGGGTTTATTTCAGAGGAGGAGGCGTTGGGGGTGGAGGGAGGATCCTGTACTTGTCTGCTTCCTCTTACCAACTTCATGAGAGTTTAACTCGGGCTGAGGGTCTCTCTGCCTGGATGGAGCCCTCACACCCACCACCTTCCCAGTGCTCTCCAAGCTCTGACCAGCCTGGTTACCATCACCAGAACCCAGGGGTCCTCACTGGGGTTGGCTCGCTTCAAATCTAGCACCTCACTGACATTCAGATGTGGATTATTTGCCACGGTGATGCCTCGAAAGCCCAATGAAATGAATTTCCACCAATATTTTCTGCTCATCAGGGTGCAGGTGGTGTTACCGTGGGTGCCCCAGGGTCCCAGCGCAGGGGGGGTCCCATGGGTGCAGTGTGACACTGGTGTGAGTGGGTCTAACGGGCTGGGGGTGGGCTGCTGGGTCCTCTGAGACCCTGACCATGAGAAGGGGGAGGAAAGTAAATTATATCAGAAACGGGTTTCTGTTT
>NW_010320327.1:2338-4799 GCF_000700745.2 Antrostomus carolinensis
GGGGAATGAGACACCAACGTCCAGTCTGTGGGTCTGTCTGTCTGCACCAGCTGTGTTTAACTTGCTGCCCTTCTCCCCTCTGTCCCCAGGCGTCCAGCACCGGCCCCAGGATGAGCGTGGAAGCCAGCAGCAAGCCCCTGAAGGTGGGCTCCAGGGTGGAAGTCATCGGGAAGGGGCACCGTGGGACCGTGGCTTATGTCGGTGCCACCCTCTTTGCCACGGGAAAGTGGGTCGGTGTCATCCTGGACGAAGCGAAGGGCAAGAACGACGGGACGGTGCAGGGCAGGAAATACTTCACCTGCGAGGAGAACCACGGCATCTTCGTGCGGCAGTCGCAGGTACGCTGCCCTCCGCGTGCTGTCACCCGGCTGCTCTCGGGGGCGTGTGGCTCACGGGTCGCTGGGGTCACTGGAGGAAAATGGACCTTTGCACCCAGGTGGGGAGAAAGAAAATAAGTTTCCTTCGGTCCCAGAGAGCGTGTGGTGTTTCTGGGACTGTTGCATGTGCTTCTTGTGACCTGTCTGTCGTAGAGTCACAGAACCCCAGACTGGTTTGGGTTGGAAGGGACCTGAAAGCTCCTCCAGTCCCAACCCGGGTCGCTGGGGTCACTGGAGGAAAATGGACCTTTGCACCCAGGTGGGGAGAAAGAAAATAAGTTTCCTTCGGTCCCAGAGAGCGTGTGGTGTTTCTGGGACTGTTGCATGTGCTTCTTGTGACCTGTCTGTCGTAGAGTCACAGAACCCCAGACTGGTTTGGGTTGGAAGGGACCTGAAAGCTCCTCCAGTCCCAACCCCCCTGCCATCAGCAGGGACACCTTCCACTAGACCAGGTTGCTCAAAGCCTCACCCAACCTGGCCGAGAACACTTCCAGGGAGGAGCAGCCACAGCTTCTCTGGCCAACCTGGGACACTGGCTCACCACCCTCACACCAAACAATTTCTTCCTCACATCTCAGCTCCATCTCCCCTCTGCCAGTTTGACACCATCACCCCTTGTCCTGTCACTCCAAAGCTGGGGTGGGCCCGGCTGTGTCAGGAACCCACTCCTGTCAGGATCCCCAGCGCCTTGTCCTCGCTTTTTAACCCTGGTTGGAGTGTTCTCACCATTGGTGCCCTTGTTGTGATTTCTTTGGTGTGATTTTGCTCAGTCTTCTTGCTTTTTTAAATTTAGGAATACAGAGCTGGTCCTTGGGCATCTTCCCAAAATAGTGACTGTGGCTGACAGGTTTACAGGTGATTTTTATTTATAAACTGAACTCCCAGGCTTGAGGTTGTGATGGAACAAACAGGGCAGATACCTGTTCAGTGGTGGTGATCTGAGATGAAGGAATGGTTCTCAAAAGGGATCTCATCCTTTCCACTCTTGTTTTTTCTGTATTTACCAAGGAAAAATGTGTCCAAAAATAGTTAACAAAGAGAAAACCCAAAGCTTTCAACCCTTCAACAGCTCCAACCTGAAATTGTTCCTGTCTGTGCCTCCTGGGGCTCCCTACAGAGCCAGGCAGCTTCCAGATTTAAAACCCAAACCAAACCTCTCCTGTGGGCTGTGTTCCCTTCAGAGTCACTGAATCTCCTCAGTTGCAGAGAAAAGCAGTTTTCCTTACGAAGAGGGAGAAGAGTTTGAAATCAACTTTTGCTAAGACAGCACCAAAAAACCCCCAAAACCAACCAAAAAACCCCCCTTTTGGTCAAGTGTCAGTAACTTAAAATGAGTGTCAGGGCGAAGTGACGAGCTGGTGCTGTGCAGGGTGATCATGGGACTGGTAAACATCTTCTGGGCTGTCAGATCCCGAGCTTTGACTTTCCTTCTTGCCTCTTGGAATATTCTTTATTCCCAGTGCAAATAAATATTCTGCTGTTTTCAGGAAGCCTGTGGAGGGGGATGGGCAGAGAGCTGAGCTTGAAAATAGCCAAATTGAAAATCTGTGCCAAAAAATTGCAGTGTGCTCTGCTGAAATCTGCCACCAGAATGTCCCTGTTTTCTGGTCACATTCTGTTTGTGGTTTTGGGGTTTATTTTGTAATAATATTTGTTTTACTTTTTCCAGATCCAAGTCTTTGAAGATGGAGCTGATACAACGTCCCCAGAAACACCAGAATCTGCTGCCTTGAAAGTCCCCAAAAGAGGTACAGCTGGTCTCTTTCACCCCAAAACCTCATCTCTCATCTCCCCTCAGTCTGGACCAGATGAGGTTCCACTGCTAAACAGGCACTGGGTGTCCCCACACTGGAGAGGTGGCACTGGCTACCCAGGGGTGACAGGGCGTGTTCCAGGGCTCTGTCCCTGCTCCGGGTACGCGCTGACCTCCCCGGCTCACCCACCTCTGCCATTGTCCTCACTGCACAGTCCGACGTAGCCTTTGGGGCTCACCAGGGGAAGCAGCACATGTGAAAGTTGCTCCAGGCAGTTCTGTCCTTGGCATGAAAATCCAACCAATTCCATGAGGTTCAACCAGGACAAGT
>NW_010320328.1:0-325 GCF_000700745.2 Antrostomus carolinensis
CTGACCAGACTGGGCAGCTGGCCAAGGCTGGGGTCATGAAGCCCCTCCAGAGAGATGTGTGTGCTCCTCTCCCTCCCCCAGATGCTCTGGAACAAGGTAATACCTCCCTGTGTTCACTCTGACCCCTAATGACGACCAGCAGGGAGTATCCTTCACCCCACAGAGCCTGCAGGCTCCCTTGGGCCGGGCTCACCCTGAGCGGCTGTGGGGTGGGATGCTCAGTCCCTGCCTTGGGCATGGGGGGCCGAGGAGGACCCCTGGGGATAATCCCCTGCACAAACAGCTGCACATTCCCCAGGGCTGGATCCATCTCCTAGAGACAGGG
>NW_010320328.1:452-1433 GCF_000700745.2 Antrostomus carolinensis
CTGTGGGGCTCACCTATGGTGGGGGAAGAGGTAAACTGAGGCACGGGGTGAGGCGGGTGGCTGGGGACAGTCTCCTTCCCATGTCACCCCACCTGCACAGGCTGTTGTCACCCTTGTGTCACTGATGTGCATCCATCCAGGTCTGGCAGCTCCAGTGTATAACCTCCATTTATCCCAAAACACCCCAAATCTGGGCTGGGACACGCCAGTGGGGGACGGGGCTGTCACCGCAGCCATGGGGACCCCAGGGGAGGCCAAACCACACCGGGGACTTTCAGCACGTCCTCTGTGTCACCAACAGCCGGAGCAGGACCTCGCTGCCCATCCCAGCCTGTCCCAGACCCGGTCCCTGTTTGGGAACACTCGGCCCCAGCAGGAACTGGGGTGTTGGAAGAGCTGGCACCCCAGTTACCAAACCTCACTGGGGCACAGCCCAGCGCGGCACTGGGCAGCCTCCCTGTGCTGGGTACGGCCCCGGGGACACAGTGGGGAGGAGATGTCAGAGATGGTTGAAGGAGCCAGAATCCCCTTGGTCATCATCAAATGGGATTTCTTCTCCAGCACTGAAACTCCCTTGGATGGTTGCCAAGCCACCCTGTGCCATCCCATCCCATCTCATTCTATTCCATTCCATGCCATGCTGTGCCATTCCATCCCATCCCATCCCATCCCATCCTTATCCCATACTATCCCATGTCGTGTCATGCCATGCCATGCCATCCCATCCCATTCTGTACCATCCCATCCCATTCTGTACCATCCCATCCCATGTTATCCCATACTATCCCATGCCATGCCATGTGTGCCATTCCATCCCATCCCATGCCATGCTGTGCCATGTTATCCCATACTATCCCATGTCGTGTCATGCCATGCCATCCCATCCCATCCCATTCTGTACCATCCCATCCCATTCTGTACCATCCCATCCCATGTTATCCCATACTATCCCATGCCATGCCATGCCATGCCATCTCATCC
>NW_010320329.1:0-5375 GCF_000700745.2 Antrostomus carolinensis
ATCAGTAATTCTGAGGGGTGGCTGGGGAGTGGTTTTGGCAAGATGACACTGATTGCTTTCTCTCCGTCTAAAGTTTTTTGGGCTTTGTGGTGGTTCTTTTTTCATAATGATGCACCAAGGCTGCCAGTTCCCAAGGAGCACGGCCTTACAGGCATGCTAGCACTTCTCCAATTTTCAGCTTTGATAAACAAGCAGAATGCGTCATGCCTCCCTTGGATATTACTTTCTGTGTTGAGATGACTGTAACCTTTCCTATTTGATATCTGAGAGCATCTACTGTTTCTGTTTAGACACCTGGACAAAGATGTAGGTGACAGAGAGGTGTTTTCCCCTTCTGGCCTGGGATTAAATCTCTCAGTCGCAGGTAAGGTCTGCATATGTTTGTTTGCCGGGGCAAATACAAGGCAGGGAAGGTTGCACTTCTCCTGCAGCCACTTCATTTGGAAGGGCTCTTTGCACAGATGGTGGAGGGCGCTGCTGAAACAATCTCAATGACATCCCCGTGCATGAATTAACTGACCCAGTGCTGTCACTCTGGGCCTGGGGACAGCGATGGCACGCTCAGCGGAGAGCTGAGGGGAATAGAAGACAGAAGGGTGGTGCTTTTGTTGCTGTGGGTTTTAAATGTCTGCCATGGGAAGGTCTGGTTAGTAGTCTGGATCAGCCCTTCTGAATTTTCCCCATTTAAGGAAAAAAAAAAAAAATTGAAGAACAAATCTGTTGCAAAATCAGTCACTGGAAATAAAAGGATGTGAAAAGAAGGAGGAATTTTAAACACTGTCAAAGCATTGTTCAGAAATGTGTTGATTATTCATATGCTAACTGTGCTGACTTGCTGAGGAACACTCCCTATTTCCCTGTGTTGCTGTCAGTGTAGAAACAAGACAATCGTCTCCTCCAGCCAAATTTCTTCCGTAATCTTGTAACATTAGCAAGAAATTAACAGTAAGTATGATTCATAATTACAGGGTATTTACTATCCAAAAAGCTTAGCAGGAGAACCTCCTTATTAGAATAAGAATATACTAGAATGCATTATATGTACTATACATAATGACAAAATATGTCATTTTCAAAAATTAGTGTCTAAAGTGAAGTTCCACGGTTGGCTTTTAAGGAGATCCAAATGCCCTGACTATCAAAGGTACTTAGCAAAGGTATTTAGTAACTCAGTGGAAAATTAAAGCAAAACCAAGAACCACCTACTAGTACTTGGTTGAAAAAAAAAAAAAAAAAAGCTTGTAAACACTAAGAGTATTTACATACTAATAAATCTCTTGCTATTGATTAAAAAAAAAAAAATAACAGTGCATCTTCATGTTTTTCTTAAGACCCGGATGTGTCTTTGAGGAAATGGATACGTCTTCCCAAAAACACCCAGTCAAAAAGCGAGTGAAAATTCATCCCAACACAGTAACAGTGAAATACACTTCTCACTATCCCCAGCCAGGAGAAGAGGGATATGAGGATGTTAATGAAGATACCGGAGTATTTATGGAGGATAATCCTAAGAAAAGACTACTGAATGATGGGAAAAGGAGAGAAAGGACCTTTTTTGGTACGATAGACACCAAGCTTCAGCCAGCACAACTGCCAAAACCTGATGAGATCGGGCAGTCCCAGCATTTTCCTGAAGGAAATATACTGCAGTCAAGGAAAACGTGGGTAGTCCTGTTTGGATCTGCCGTGGCTCACGGATGTGTGGCTCTAATTACAAGATTAATTTCTGATCGTTCCAAAGTGCCATCCCTAGAGTTAATTTTCATCCGTTCAGTCTTACAGGTGCTGTCCGTTACTGTTGTGTGTTACTACCATGAGCCTCCCTTTGGCCCCAAAGGCTACAGACTCCGGCTCTTTTTCTATGGGGTCTGCAATGTTATCTCCATTACTTGTGCTTATACCGCCTTCTCTATAGTCCCTCCCAGCAATGGGACCATTATGTGGAGGGCTACCACTACAGTGTTCAGTGCCATTTTGGCTTTTTTACTCATAGATGAAGGAATGGCTTACATAGACATCATTACTGTAGTCGGCAGCGTGTTTGGCGTTTGTCTGGTCATGATCCCCAACATTGTTAAGGAGGAAAACTCTTTGCTGAGCACCTGGAAGGAAGCTTTTGGCTATACCATGACTGTTATGGCAGGTTTGACCACTGCTCTCTCCATGATAGTCTATAGGTCAATCAAAGATACCATCAGCATGTGGACAGCACTATTCACCTTCAGTTGGACGGGAACGGTGTGGGGAGCGTCCACCATGTTCTTACTTCAAGAGCCAATCGTCCCACTGGATGGAGAAACCTGGAGCTATCTCCTTGCCATCTGCCTGTGCTCCACAGCAGCCTTCCTGGGGGTCTACTATGCCCTGAGCAAGTTCCACCCCGCTTTGGTCAGCACCGTACAGCACTTAGAGATAGTCATCGCCATGGTCCTACAGCTTGTCGTGTTGCGGATCTTCCCAGGTGCTTATGATCTTGTTGGGGGAGCAGTTATTTTGGTTAGTGTTTTTTTCCTTGCGTGTTATAAACTGTCCTGGAAGAATTTAGGAAGGCAAGATTATCGGGAGATTGTGGATTCTTCCATTAAATGAATTCCGGTTTTGCCATCCAATTCTGGCACTGTGACCATGTGAAGGTAATTTATCTCTGTGGTGTTCTAGCGTAGCGGTCGGGTCCTCTCTCTACCATTCAAATTCACAGCTGATGTAGCAATATTGGTATTTCCAGCCTTCCATGACAAGTGAATTTGTTCTAGTGTGTACAACCACTGACATTTTGTCACATGAGAAAAGGCTGTTTGTCTCCAGCACATAGGGTGCGTGAGGAGAAACACAGGCTGGCCCACAAAGATCCAGTCATAGACATGTTCTTCCTCACTTTCCCTGGATAAGGCAATACAGAGACTGAGGGATTCACCAGTGACTCATTCCTGTGCAGTGCGGCAGTAGGAAAATAAACAGTAAAACCATTAAAATGGTCTATCAGAGTATTCGTAACCTCTGTAACACTTCGTACGCTTTGGCCAGAATATTCTAAATTAGGTAATGCTAATGTTTCTGTTGTTAAAATTTGTGTTTCCTGTGTGTATAAAGAAAAGTCAGTAAAGCTTTTTGTGCTTTGTGGTTAAATTTCTGTCTGAATCGATGCAGGAAGCCCAGACCTCTGGGGGAAAGAGAGCTCCAAAACCGGGATCTCTAGTTGTGCTACAGCTGTGAAAGAAAGATCCCTGAGAACTCTTAAGGCAGACAAAAGATCTGCCCCTGAAGCACAGCAATATTCTTCCTATGGAACCACTTTTTCTAGAAGGGGTTTCAACTATTATGCAAGGGAGGGGGGAGAAAAAGGAGAGATTGCATCTGAGGTCGAGGCGTGAGCAGCGGCAGTAACAGTGAACAGCCAGTGACTGTCAGCGCACTTGGTGCCTCACACTTCGGTTAGAAATTAGATTTCCAAAAGTCCCAGGGTTTTATGGTTCCAAATAGTATTCTTGGCTGTGCAAATGTGTGGCTAGTAAAGAGAAAGACCAGCCTCTTAAGAATCTGTGTCCATGGGCTCCATGCCAGCCAGGACCAGTGGGCACCTCCCCACTCCAGTGGACCGTGCCTCTGTTCTGGGCTCAGGAGTATTTTCTGAGGGAGAAGACTGACCAGTCCAGTTTCCTCCATGGAAAACACCACAGAAAATACATTTTACTTGGGGAAAAAGCCACAGCAGTGGCAATCACATTTATTCCTATGAATACCCAGGGGGACCAGGTTCCCTGACATCAGTCAGCCCTGCTGGCAGTGCTCCCAATCCATGTGTGTCCTCCTGTGTCAGTGATGAGAGCCACCGCCTGGGCCACGCAGGGCAGACACGTTTCCTCAGGTGCTGGCACAGGCAGGGCTGTCCCAACAACTCTGTTTCCTTTAGGAGCACATGGAGCCGGCAACAGGAGCTTTGCCCACTGTAGGAAGGACAGGAGGAAGAGGAGCAGGTAACATAAGTGCTGGGAAAGCTGTACCCAATGCCTTCCCAGCCAAAAACCCCTTTGTTTGCTTAGGGCCCTGGCATGGGCAGGGCAGTTCCCACCCAGAATCTCGCTGTGCTTCTGTTAACTCCTCATCTCCCTTTAGGGCAGATGGTTTTTCCTCCTCTTGAGCGGTAAGACAGCAGGAGGGCTTCCTTTGTGGAAAGCAACCAGGGTAAAAGGCTCCATCTCCTACGGCTTCCACGCCTGTCACGCTCTGGAAGGAGTGGACTTTGAGTCTCTGTCGCGCCAGCACGCACACATGCACGCAGCCAGCTGGGTACCTGCTGCCAAGCAAGGAGCACCCACCCGACAGCAAGACTCCCCAGATGCCTGCACCATGTAGTAGGGACAACAGAGTCCTGAGCAAGCTCTTGATGAGCCGCCTCAGCCCCAAAGCAGCAAAGGCCCCTCCTCAGCACAGCTCCCTGCTTCTCCGCTCGAGCCACACGTGCTGCAGAGCTGTGCCAGCCCGGCCGCAGTCCCTGCGAGCACAAGCTGATACACGGCTGAGCAGACCTAAGAGCACACTGCTGCTGAAACAGGTGATCCCACTGCCTCCTCCTGCCACCACCAGCTGCCACTTCCCCCATGTCTGATCCACGATCACAAGCTGCAGGCTGGGTCAGTTTGACCTAGGGATCAGGCACTAAACTAATCCTGACAAAACCTGAGCCCAAACTGACACAGGCAGCCAGTGCTCAGGGGCCAAGCACGCCAGAATCCCAACCCGAGAACCTGAGTGAAGGCCAGAGAGCGATTCTAGGGGGCTTGGTTCTGGTCCAGCTGCGCCACAGCCTGCACGAGGTCCTGCACAGCCAGGTCCACGTCTGCCCGGGTGGTGTCCCGCCCCACGCTCAGCCGCAAGGCATTCTGTGCCACGTCATAGGGGATCCCACAGCTGAGCAGAATTGAGGAGGGCCTGAAACATAGACATGGGGGTGAGCGGGATTGACTCAAAGTCTAAGGAAGCACATGCATCATCAGAACACTTCACCAAGCTGTAAGGAGCACATCTGCAGATACACTCTAGGCAAACCTGCCTCCTGCACAGTGCCCTGCTCGCTTTCCAAAGGCACCTGCTCACACTGGGCTTGTTGCCCTAGGGTGGATCTGGCTCTTCCCCTCCAAGGAAGAACCCCTCCCACGTCCCCATGGGTTGGCAGCTCTGCCATGTCTACAAGGCATAGCTTTAGACCAGGCCAAAAGCACCTGCTGTCCCCACACACCCCCAAGGGAGCTCGCTGGAGACCCAAACTGGGCTTGAGTGGGTGAGCCAGGTACACACAGACATACGGTCGACTCTCTTCTGGCAGTGCCAGGCATTAGAGTACTTCCAGGCTCAGCAGGATCACCAAAGCCAGGAGG
>NW_010320329.1:5391-5918 GCF_000700745.2 Antrostomus carolinensis
TTCCTGCTGTGTCTCCTGCAGTAACCTCCTTCACAGCCCTTCAGCCGCTCCGGAAAGCTCTGCACCCTCTTTGCTCCAGGTGACACTGCCCACAGCCACCCACAGTCCCTTTCCCTCTCCCGTTTCCCTCCCTCCCACCCGCTCTCCTCTGGGAAGACACCCTGGGCCTGGCAAAGCCGTCTGCTTACCGATCCCCTTTCTCAGAGTGGCAGGCAGCCCCAACGCTGGCGAGAAGTGTTCTGCAGCGAGACAGCACCCTTCGCCCTGCAGCACACACAAGCACAGGTCTCCCAGCACCCAGCCTCTCTCCCAGGGCCGCTGCCTGCCTCATGGCCCTGCCCAAGCCATGGCTGAGCGCCCGCCGGGCTCTAGCCACAGGGTGCTGCGTGAGGCAGGTGCTTGGCTCCATGGGCACCATCATGGGGCAGCGGTGGGGAAAGAGCTACCTTGAAGGCCTGGGCCCAGGATGGAGAAGTTAGAGGTGTTGCAGAGTCGCATGGAGCCCATGAAGTGGCTGGTGGGGGGGG
>NW_010320329.1:5929-9029 GCF_000700745.2 Antrostomus carolinensis
AGGAGGCCTGGAGAAATTAGAGGGTTGTGAACCACCCTGGGTTTGCAAGCAGCTCTGTTTTGATGACTGATGTGTGGTGGTTTCACTTGGCTGGTACCAAACACCGAACAGCCACTCCCCAGGGAAAAGGGGAGAGAATTGGAGGGGGAAGGGCAAGGAGACCAGTAGGTCGAGATAAGGACAATTTAATAGTTGAAATAAAATAAAACAATAATGACAATAATAATGGTAATAATAAAATAACAGTAATAATAGTAAGAACAAAATATACAAATGAGTCATATACAGTGCAATTGCTCACCACCCACCAACCAAGCCTGGCCTGTTCCTGGATAACAATCCCAGAGGAGTGACAATCCCAAAACCACAATCCCGAAAGAGCGAGAGCCCAAGAGACCCTCATTAGCACACTGAACATAACGTTATATGATACAGAATATCTCACTGGTGTATCCAAGTGCCAATTTGGGTTACTAATTTTAATATTTTCCTCTCCTAGTCCTTTATACACCCACAGACTAGCAAAACACAAAGTCCTTCAACTTCCAGCAACAATCAAAAACATTAGTATGCTACCAAATATATTATACCAAATCCCATACTGAAACCAAAACACAGTGCTATTCTAGCTACTAAGAAGAAAACTAGCTCTGTCCCAGCCGAAACCAGGACAAGGTAGCAGGGCCAGGGGGACATACCCACAATGCCTCCACGCCCTGCACTCTGCAGGCTGAGACCCTGAGAGGGGAGAGACAAACGGGAACCAGGTCTGCTCACCTCCAGCCTGGCCTCCAGGTAATCCCGAACATCCCGCATGTGAGCCTCATAGGCCTCCCAGTTCTTGCTCACTAACTCTGCAGCCTGAGGAGAGAAAACCCAGACAAGCTCCATCAGCGACCCCCCGACACCTCCATCCACATGCAGCCCCCTGGCATTTGAGTCCAGCCCAGGAACAGCCTCTGCCATTGCCAGGTCCCCTGTGTCCCCAGCAGCCTCTCAGTGCCTTGTGCCACATGAGCTGTGCAACTGCCCGCTGCCACGGCTGCAAAGCCTGCAGCGAGTGCTCCGAAGCACGTCTGACTGGCACAGGAAGCCCCATCTCCCTTCCTGGTAGTTCGCCCGCCCTCCCCCACCCCAAGTTTGTCACTTCTAATGACCAGGGAGCACAGGTGGCCATCTCTGTGCGGGCTCTATCAGGCAGCAGCCCCAGAGAACTGCTCATCCGTGACAATCACTGACTCACCTGGCCAAGGCCGGCGATCATTGGGGTGTTCTCTGTGCTGGAAGAGAAGAGGGAACAGGAAATTATAATTTCTCAGGATCAGAAACCCAACTTCAGGGCACAGACATTCCCTGAGCGGAACCCCTCACCGCTGGCAGGGCGTCCTGGACAGCTCTCTGAGGTGGCTGGCAAGGGAGCAGAGGTGGCTGGCAAGGGAGCAGTTCCACCCTGTGCTTCCTCCCGCAGCAAAGCCTGGGGACCAGGCTCCCGCAGTTCCCACACGCGGATCCATCTGCCCCTGCCAGGCTGCCCACCCCAGGGACAGCAGGTGACAGTGCTGCCAAGTGCAGTTTGGCCACCAGCCCGAGGCTCAGCTCTCCAGGCCACCATCCGGCCACCATCCGGCCACCTTACCCCGGCCGGAAACTCCTCTCCTGTCCCCCTCCAAAGAGCATGGGGTGCAGTGGGGTAGTGGTGCCAGGGCCACGCACGTACAGCGCACCAATCCGCGGGCCGTAGAACTGCAGGGAGAAACAGTGACGGTGACACACTGTCAGGCACCCCCTTCCAGTACTCCTGCCCAAATCTGGATGTGCTGACCCCAGACCGTCTCACAGGCACAGGTGGCTGCAGAGCTGTCCCCTGCCCTTGGCCTCCTCCTGCTCTCCCTTCCAGACAGCTTCCTCTGACTCACAAGTCTTGTCACCCAGCTAACAACTGTCTTCACAGCGTCATCCAGCAGAAAACTCTGGCCACCGATGCAAGGTGTGGAGGGCACCCAATGTCTCCCTGGCACCCCAAAAGAGATGAGGCAGCGTGAACAGGGCCATACCTTGTGTCCCACAATGGTGAGGTAGTCCACCCCCAGCTCCTGCACATCCACTCGCCCCTTGCCAATCATCGGGGCAGCATCCGTGTGCAGCAGGATCCTGGGCAGCCCCTCCACCGCTCTCTGCTGATTGAGGGCACGGATGCGCTGGCTCAGCTCTGCGACAGGCTGGAGGGAGGGAAGTGGGTCTGTGTCCCAGGGACCATCTACTCCCCCTTATCAAGCGTGTTTTTGTGAGCATGTCCCCACCCTGTCCCACTTACTGCCCACAGACTCACCATGATGACCCCAGTCTCGTTATTGGCCAGCATGACAGAAACCAGGCAGGTAGTGGGCCGGACAGCGGCGAGTACATCATCCACCTCAGCTTGCCCACTTCGTGGGGACACACGCACAAAGGTGGCTTCTGCAAGCCAAGAAACAAGCCCTGATTTTTGCTGGGAAGCCTGACAGAGCCCAGGGCTGCTCACAGCCCACTGAGCAGGCAGGAGAGCTGTGTGGGCAGCTGGTGTGCAGGCAGAGAGCACCACAACTCTTGAGATGCAGGAGTAGGATGCCAAGGAGGTAACACACCCAGCTTGGGGGAACGGGAGCACTATGTGGGGGGACAGTGCCCTTTGCAGGGGTGAAGGGGAACACCACAGAGCAAGCAGGTCCCCGTCCTCCTCTGCAAAACTGCCAACACAGAAAGGCCCCGCTCGCAAACCCGAGTCTGTGGCCAGATGTCCTCAGCCTGTCCCCTGTGGTCCCTAAAAAACCTCTGCCGCTCCCCCGCCAGGCTCTCCTTCACCAGCTGCTCCAGCGGCAGGCGGACAGAGTCGTGCTCCACGCTCGACGTCACAACATGTGGCGTCCCCCGGCTGTCCCCTGGCACGGCCTGGCTGTCGCAGAAGTGCCTGCGGGCTGTGTGGATCACCATGTTGTTGGCCTGGGGAGAGGAAGGCAGGGTGGAAAATGAAGGTCCACAGGGAGCGTGGTGCCCTGTGTCCCCACCCTCCTCACTGCCACTTGCTTGAGAGGGGGTGGCGGGCAGGGGTGCCTGGGAAGGG
>NW_010320330.1:0-284 GCF_000700745.2 Antrostomus carolinensis
GGGGTAGCCCAGCCACAGTGCCTGGGGGCTGGTGGCTTGGGGACAGGGTTGGGGACTGGGATGGAGAGAGGGACAGGGTCAGCCTGTGAGCTCTGGATTCCCCCCTGCGGGGTGGCCGTGTCCCCAGCACTGGGGTGACTGTTTAACCCCCCGAGACCTCCCAGCCCGGATGGACGTGGGGGAGCAGCCCGGCCCTCTGACGCGAGCAGGAGCTGTGGGCGTACGGCTACGAGCAGGATTTGGCCAGGAGCAGCCAAAGCCTCTGGCGGGGGCTGGAGGCGGAG
>NW_010320330.1:813-1354 GCF_000700745.2 Antrostomus carolinensis
CAGCCCATGGGGATGTGCCAACCCTCCTGCCCCGCTCAGCCTGGGCAGAACCTCCTGTCCCCATCCCATGGGGATGTGCCAACCCTCCTACCCCGCTCAGCCCGGGCAGGGGCTGCTGTCCCCATCCCACCTCCCCGCTCACCCCTTTCCGCTGGTTGCTGAGACAGAAGGTGCAGATGCTGCGGGGCTGTTTGCTGTCCAGGTCGCCCTTGGCTCCGTAGATGGCACTGAAGCAGGGCTGCCCATCCTCGCAGCCCTCGCCCAGCAGCAGCACGTTGGCCAGGTGGGAGATGTAGCTGGAAGCCAGGCGGAGGGTCTCGATCTTGGACAGCTTCCGATCGACTGGCTCGGTGGGGATGAGGGTCCGCAGGATCCCCATGGGCCCCGGTTTCCGCGGCAGCTTGCGGCGAACCTCGGCGCCTTCGCAGCAGCCGAACGACTGGTCCGACGTGTCGCTCTCGCTCCGGTTCTCCTCATCCTCCGAGAGGATGCTGAGGTCGGGGTAGAGCATGCGGGCGGCCACGGGACGCAGCATGGTGAA
>NW_010320331.1:0-10358 GCF_000700745.2 Antrostomus carolinensis
TCGCCCTTTAAAAGAACAGGGCTTGGGCTCACCTGGCAGCCCCCTGTGCAGGACTAGAGATAAATCTCAACACTGTCAGCACAAGGATCGAACCAGGGACAGGCCCATCGCCATGACAACCGAGTGAGCCCCACCCGTCCGGGGCCAGGATCGACTAAAGAACAGTATGTGGGGGGGCTCAGACCCTCTAGAACATTCGAGGACCTTCTAGAGGTGGTACTGGGCATGCACCCCATGGCCAAGTGGGAGGCATGGGTATGCAAAGAACTCATTGACTATGAAAAAGACAACCCTGTAAAAGGACGAGACCAGCGAAAACCAGGAGAGGACTCTGGCCCACCACCAGACTTGCAGATGAATTGGACTGATCCGTGGTGGTGACTATCACGCTGCTCCCGCCACCTCCGTCCCCCTTCTCTCTCTCACTAGTATTATGGAGGGGAAAAGGGAAAAGAAAAACATTGCTTTTTTATATCCCTGTATTTTAGCCACCATGTGTAAATGCATAAACCCACCCAATGCCATCTCTACCTCCTGTAAATAGACAAAAGGTCGGGGTGGGGGTTTTTTTATTTGTTTGGGTTTTTTTCCAGTTATTAACCTCATTAATAACTGGACTGAGCCTGTGTGTGGAATATTGATTCATTTTGTTAACTGCCATAATATATCCCAGAAGTACAGCAGCACACCCTTAGAAAACACAGATAACTCATTATCCACAAATGAGGTCGGCACTAGCATCTGCTTGGTGAATTCCCCTCGCTTTGCCGGATCAGTGTGCTCCGGAGCTTAAGCCCTGAAGGCCCAGTCCAAGCTGCTGCATCCCTTGCCCAGCAAGGTTTCTATTTTGTCTTCTTACAACATTGACAGGAGAGTCCTGTGTGATTCAGAGCAGAGTTCCGTCCATCCCAGTATCCTGTCCTTGACCATAACCATCAGCAGGTGCTCAAGGATAGAGAGTGGGAAGTGGGGAAGCTACAGAGTGGTCTCCTGACACCTCCTTCCAGCTTCCAGCAGTTGCTGCTAACAATTAACAACCTTCACAAGGTAGCTGCCAAAAAGTGATGTGCCATTCAGTAAATCCAGAGCAGGTCCAGAATGGGCCCAGTCACAAAGTCCCAAAGAATAGGACAAGCATCCCCACTCTGCTTGCTCAGGTCCCACCTGAGCAGATTTCAGGAGAGTTTCCCCTAAGAATCAAGGGGAAAAGTTGATTTGACCTCTTTTCAGTTGAGGATCTCAAGGACTTTCTTCCTATTCTCTGCTCTCAACTAGCTCTGACAAAGTCAGAAGATGATGAATGGTTGATCCCCACCCAATCTCTCTGTGCCAGTCTTGGGTTTATAAAACTCTATCACTTACTGTCTCATTTATTTTCTGTGCTGAAGAGTCTCATCCTGCTCAGTCATTTCTTGCACAGAATCAGCTCCAGACTAGGCTCTCCTTGGAGCACTGTAACGTAGCAGCCAGGGCATGGCCAAGCATCCTCGACTCCAGACTATCAGCAGGCATTTTACACTCAAGTCATGCTCAAAGTGTTAGGGACACTTTGATCCCAGCTGTTAAACTAGGCAATAGAAGTCAGCTATTCCTCCACATACTCCTATTTCAAAATCTCAAGCTCCCTGCTGTATGTTTCAAAGAGACATCCTCAGGTACAACCTCCTCAGAGAAGGATTATCTTTTTCTTCTGATTACAGAGCAAATGTGGCACAGTCGGGTTCTTGTTTGTGCCTGGGGCCTGAAAGCGCTGCAGTAATGAAAGCTAATAGAACAAGAGCAGCAAGTACTATAGGGTGTATTAAACACGCTTGGGTATCTCCTTTTCCTGTCAGTAGGGAGCAGAAGCACACGTGTGGTTGAGCCTCAAACTGACATCCTCTGAAGAGACTCTCATGCTGGCAACGTGGGTGGGGAAACTCCTTTGTTGAGAAATATTCCTGCATATTGTAGAAAACTTCCTTCCTCCTCCTGTACCACACCAAGTATGGTCGTAAGAGCCCTTACTGACTGCAGGAACGCTTCCAGTATGTATTTCACAAATTCAGAAATCCCCATTAAATAAGGATCTGATACTTCTCATTAAAGCCATTAGCAAAAATTCCCATGAATTGGGAGGAGAGAGGACCAGGACCTTGAAACTGAGACAAGAACAATATTTTCTGTGTGGTTCACGTTCCAAGCAAGTTGTTTCTCCCTGAAATATCGCCATATGCTTAGTTTTCCTTTGCCACTTAATTACCTCTGACACAGTAAAATCAGATACAGGGTAAACAGGCCAGGTCAACTTCACAACATCATTTTTAACGTTGGGTTGTGAGAATTAAACCCAACAGTTGTTCTTTTGGTTAGTAATTTTATTAAAGAAATGGGACTTTAGTGTAAGTAAGTGTGACTCTTCTGCCTGTGTAGCTTCTTTCAGCCAAAACTGTACTGGTAAAAACACATTCTCCCTAGCATAAACTGTGTTTAAACTCAGAGGAATTTGCCCATGCAGCTGTCCATTTATGCAGTTATGGTGATAAACCTTCCTGATTTCTACTTCCCTACAATGCAGCTTTCAGTACAGTTAAAAAAATTATGAAGAGTCATCCAAAAAAACCCCACTGCTTAAATTGCTAGCTAGCCAGCAGATCCCTCAGGCTGAAAAGCCAGCCCTCACCATGCTGCACAAGCGAAAGGAGCTGTGATGTGCCTGTACATCAGCTGCCCGCACTCACTCCTAGCTCCTTCCTTTCCCTTTTCCCCAAATCCTGCAAATCATCTCCAGTCCTTATCCCATTGTCCACAGCTGCTGACCAGGCCTGTGCCTCAGTGAACACCATGTTTTGCGGAGAGGTGCTTGAGGAATGGCTACTCAAGCCACCCTGGCAGCTCCAGCCCTTCAGATGACACGCAACCACCAGCAGTTTGGGTGATGCAACTATAAGAGCTGAAGAACAACATGCTACAGCAGTGCTGAAGATGGAAAATACTTGACAGCTTGACAGTTGAAATGGCAGCTGTTCCGTGCTTAGGAGTGACTTCGGAAACCTGTAATAAAATCATAGAATAGAATTATAGAATCATTTAGGTTGGAAAAGACCTTTAAGATCATCAAGTCCAACCATAAACTTAACACTGCCAAGTCCATCTCTAACCCACGTCCCTAACACGTACATGTCTTTTAAATACTTCCAGGCATGGTGACTCCACCACTTCCCTGGGCAGCCTGTTCCAATGGATGGCGACTAAGTGCTGACCTGGCACCAGAGCAAGGAGAAATCTTTTCCACTCCTTCCATCATTTTCGGACAGGTGATGGATGGGTTTGATAGCACCAACCACCAAGGCCCCAAAGGTGCCAAATGCTCAGAAGGAAGATTGTGGATTATCTAAGCAAGAAATGGAAAATGCTGCAGGATTTGCCTGATCAACATAAACAAAACTCTCCGCACTCCCTCACAACTCCTCATTGCTAACAGATTGTTTCAGTGATACATCTAACGCAACAATAAAGTTAATGAAGGGGGAGGGAACTTTAGGACTAAACCAAGCAATGCTACTCAGATAAAGGCATCTTGAAGAAAAACACTTCAATGTGGGAACAGCCAGCAACTGCCCTGGAGCTTCATACAGCTCTTGAGACACCCCTGTACCCCAGAAAGGTTGGTTAGGTGCCTGGGATGCCGACACTGCTCCTGCATAGGTACACATGCGTACTTGTGAGCGCGTGTGTAACGAGGAGGAAACCAGCATGCAGGTGTGAGCTGAAGCTGGCAGAAGCTATTAAGGCAGGTTTGACACTGAGCAAACAAAAACTCCCCGTTCACAAACATATCTCAACCCCATCTGAAATGGAGCAGTTCTGGGAGAGAGGACTCCTGGATCTCTAGCCCATCCACTCCTTAGTCTTAAATGTTTTCTGTGTTAAGAACATGACACAGTGCCAACCATTAAACATTTTTTTCCTATTAAGTGGACACGCATTAAGTAGAAATTCCATCGTTGCTGTTTACTTTTTGTATTAAGCGGCTTGCACTTGGGAATTACTATTACAAATTGTCAAATTACGTTCCCCCTTTTTTATTTCAGGAGAAAGTTGGATTTTTGGTTAACCATATTTTTAAAATTTCCAGTTGAGAGGTGGAGGGTAGTGAGAAGCAGACACACACACTGCTGGAACCTATTTTTCAGCCAGCCTCGTGAAGGTGATTGTGAGGTGGCTATCACCCATAATTGGACTTAAGAGTTTCCATGTGCCCAGTTAAGAATCCCCTGAGTTTTCCCAGTCTCCTCAACTCCATCAGTTTGACTTCAGAATTAATTGACATTGATTTAGGGGTTGGTTTTCCAAGGTGTTGAATGCATGCCATCGATTTTAGCTCAAATTGTGAGTGCTCAGCCTTTCTCACTATCAGATCCTTCCTGTTTAAAAGAACAAAAAGCAGATTTGAAGTTTATTAAAGCCAGACCCATACACTTAAAGGAAGGGTTATTAGCCCGCTAAGTGATTCTGTACGTTAGTATGTCTTTATTAGTTGGCTCTTTTCAACCTAGGAAGTGTTGTGGAATAGGCCATTACAAATTACATGAGCTTTATTTGAACTGGCTTCTAGTAAAACATCACACACCTAGTGGAAGATTGTTATAAAAATGTCACCTTCTGGTGAGCAGTCTGAACTAAACCACAGATTTATTCTACACTACTGCTAACACAAAGTAATCTTTCAGTTTTCTCATGAAACCAGGTCCTGGATAAAATTCAGGAGTAGCATAGACAGCAGTAATTTCTTTGTGTTCAGCATCTCAACCATTTTAGACCAGCTTCTGAATTGCTCCTTCATTTGTAGAGGAATAGAAAAAAAAAAAAATTACATCACCAAATAATTTAATTCATCCTCCTCTCATGCCTGGCCAGACACTAGCTGTTTCACTGCATGTACAAGTAAGAGTGAGAGATGATTTTGTTTCTGCATTTGGGGAGGAGGGACTCATCAAGGACTTCCTTTTGGGTGTAATTGCCCATCCTATTTCCAAAGGCACTACAGCACTTCTCTTCAGCCCCGGAGATTTACTGTCTCCACTGCAATATGTACTCTGCAGAGTCCCTCTCCACACTGATCCAAATACAGGGAGGAAAATTATTAAGTGATATCCAGAGCTGGCAAGATTTCAGATTATTTACCAGTGACCTGTAAATGCAGGAGGAGTAGCTCCGAGTTTCTCATTAACTCACAGCACTGCTGGGAGCCGATCTGCTCTCAGGCTTTCTGCAGACTCTGAAACAGCTCTTGACATGTTATTGACTCAGTCTTTCTAATTAATCCAGGGCATCTTTCTCAGAATGAAGTCTTGAGGTTGTATATTTTTTTCCATGCGAAAAAGGATGTTGGGGATGTGGTCCTTGTCCCTCATACCAGGAGCTGTGCTGCCAGCACCAGTCTGTGGCAGAAAGCACTGAGTTTTCGAGCTAAACCACACATAATCTTAGGACACGAGGAGAAGACAGCCACCACTTCAGTACAGGCCAGAAAACAGTCAGATAGACATATAAAGAGCTATTCCAAAATACTTCAATGGAGCATGATATGGCAAAGAGTGGCTCTCAAAAAATTGCTCTTGAACCTACAGCAGCACCTCTTAAGTCCCACCAGAGAGCTCCAGTCCTGGGTGTGATGACAGACATACCTTCCCACCACCACTCCACACTGCTGTTCATCACCCCCACACAGGGGCTGCCACCCATGAATCCCTACACTATTACTGGCCAGCCTCTGGCAGCTAAACAATGGTTTTGATGGCCAAGTACCCAGTTGTGTCTTCAAAGCCAGTTTCTTGCTTTTTGATCACGTCAACTATCATGAGAAATTCCTATCAAGGTAACAAAGCATTTGGAGTTTTGTCTTCAATTATCTCTTTGCTCTATTAAAAAAATCTATTCATTACAGCAGGCACTTTTGAATATATTTGAGTATTATATTTCAGGTATTTGATGTCATCGTGGAAGTTTGGCTTGTGAAATGACAAAGGAGGAACATCTTTGATCAAAAATGACCCTTTCAGTGGTCTACCAAAAGTCTCCACAGATTTAGCACAGTTGCAAGAATGTGAGGGATGTACTTACTGCAGTTGCTTTTGGAGCAGGAGCAGAGCGTGCACGGGATGTACAATACCACCAACCTTGCACAGTTCCAGCTCACACGGCACACAGGCAGAAGGAAATTCAGTGCAAGCTCACCATTAGCACGCAGAAAGCTTCCTGGGAGGTGGTACCTCTCTTTAGTCTTCCGAGCTTAACTCCTGCTTGGTGAAGGGAGATACAATGATTTGTACAGAAAAAAAACTCCCCGCAGAGCCCAACTATCCACCTGCCACACTGATCTAGAACTAAAAGTGTTCCTTGTGGGCACGCTCAAGTGCCCTTTACAGAGCACTCCCTGTAACTCATTCCTTACACTCAGTATTTTTTCCCTGTGATTTCCTCATGATTGCAAGACCAGTAGTGTTCTCACCTTAGTTCTCAGGATAACTTTCTTCTAAATTTCCCTAAAAACACACTTCATTTCTCTACAGCTTTTAAATTTAACCAGGGGCAAGAGCATAGCACACTATATATGGAGATACAAACAAGGAAAACACACAAACACAAAATCATTTTAACATAACATAACAATCCTTTGGCTTAAACGAAACATAGAGCATAACTTAGGACATCCTATTCACAACTGTCACAGGAGGCACCTGTAAAACACCTCCACGATGCCAAACCTTCTGCTGTACCCTTGAAGCAGGAGAGTTAAGGTAAAGAGGCTGCAATCCTCATTTAATGTATATACAATCTTCAGCTGGTAAAAACCTGGCCTCTAAAACTGAGAAACTTTTCCAAACTCGGGAAGAGGCTGTGTAAGAAGCAAGTGGCAATGCTAAGAAAACAAGCCACAGAAACAAATGAGAAACGAGCCAGACATCAAAATTCAGTATAATGGTTTCAAGCTTACCTGATAGTCTGTAAAATACTTAAACTGAGAAAGTGGTTTCTGAAAATAGTATCAATTAAAACTGAATATTTGAGCGGTAAAAGTCTATCTCAGAAGTGCTAGTTGAGAAAATTATCTATTTTTCATTTGTTGAGAAATTTATCACATCATAAATATATAAAACTCCTTGACGGAAAAGGTTTTTCATCTGCTAACATACCACAGCTGTAAATTTTGAAATCCCAATATCAGTGAACTGTTGATTCCACCTTTACAGAACAATCTCCAGACTCTTCAACCAGTCTGGTTACACAGAAATCTCTCTTAGTTGGACTCTGGTCAAAATTGATCCAAAACGTAGAACCAGAACCAAGAATCACTCAGACTTTTGGGCATACACAAGCTCATTTTGGGACTTGTTTATCATCAGCCTGATTTTTAAAAAGTGAGGCAAAGATCACAAACTCAAAGGAAATCAGACTGTGGGAGTCAAAATCCCTTCCCATGATATTTTACTATGCAAACATTTCTGTAATTTCAGTGTCATTTCAGTGTATGAAATCAGCACAAGCATAAGAGAATATATTAACATTATTAAAGCTAAAATAAAAGCAAAAAAACCAAGTGTGCTATTTATTCAACAAATAAATAGCAACCAACTCCTGCAACCAAATGCTGCAGGAGACTAAAAGGATGCTAGTGATGCTAGCTATGAGCTTCTGTATTGTTTAACTGCACAGTTACAAGTGATCAGATTGGAGCAGTTGAAGTTTCTGCCTTTCAGGTGAGAAACAAAAACTGACTCTAAATAGGCCCAGTCCAATCAAAGCTAAAGGGAAATGAGCTTGTGGAAACAGTCCTTCAGTGGCCCAGCAATATCAGAAATACTCTCTAATGCAGGTAACAATATTTTAATCTTTAAAGGAGGGAGCTAAAATGACAATTCTCTACAAGAAAACTTTGAATGGAAAAGAAAAGCTGGTGTGCAGGTAGGAGGAGAGCTTGAAATCCTAGACTGTTTAACGAAAAGCAACTCAAATTCCATTTTTATTTGGAGAGCAAAAGAGGAGTTTTCAGGGGTCCAGGCTTCCAAGTGTCAGTTACCCACAGGACAAATGATTCCTGGCAAGCATAGGCCCCACACTTGATTCTTTCTTGGAGCCTGATCCCTGCAGGAAAAACACCACTAGCTGAGTTTTCCCTGCTCCTTGCTATAGTAAAGTTGAGACCTCAAAAGCTCCCCATGTGCCATGGAAGGTTAGTGGTCAGCTCCCCACACACCATGGAAGGTTAGTGGTCAGCTCCCCACACACCATGGAAGGTTAGTGGTCAGCTCCCCACAGCAGAGCAAAAAACTGGAGAGCATCAGCATTGATCCCCTTGACTGTTCTACTCTTACCATCTTCATGCAGAGCTTCACATCAGGCATGACAGAAAAATGGCATAGACGGAAGAAATTCTGCTTAGAAGCATCCTTGACAATCCCTGCACTTCTCCCCATCCTTTCTAATTAACGTGAAATTGCTACTTTATAAAATTCTCACAGATGACTGAAAACAGTTATGTACTAATGAAGACAGGGAAAACGACATTTTACAGTAACAAAGAAGATAATTTTAATCCACGCTAACAGGTGATATTTAAGGTTACAGCTGGTGATAGTATTTCTGACAGATGAAGGCAAAGCTGTGATAATAACAGGCACTTTTATTTATATGACTTATTTCATGCAAAAAGCATGATTCAGAAAAAAATGCAGGGTGAATGCAAGTAATCACAAGAGGCCATTCATCATTCTGCCTACAGTTCTTTTTTTTTAAATGCATCCACAGAACTGCAACTGTGCTCATTCCACGAGAGAGAAGTTCACAGCAGAGCGATTAAAACAGACAACCTTTATCATCATTCTCCAGCTGTCAGTCAGCCTTTTTTATCTGCCAGCAAGTGTATACAATATCAGCTCCATTAAGAATGCCACTCCTTTAGTGGCACTGGATTGAAACGATGACAACATTAAGCGGCTACTGCAAAAAGACACAAGATTATGTAAATCCAGAAAGCTGAAGTAGTTAATTGGCTGTTTCTCAAACACACACAGCAAGCCACTTTGGTTCCATTGGTATACTAGTAGTTAAAAAGCTAACTGCTGTTTTATTTCAGAAGGTGAGAAACCCTAAGAGTAAAGTCCTGAGAAATGCAGCTTGCTGAAGCACGAATGGTAATGCGCTCTGTTCTCATCAATAGGTCCCTGCAGTACAAGTGAGCTGTCACCTTGGGAAGGTTTACACAAGTAATTGTCAGAAGAGCAATTAGCTGATCCGAAATCTAGGTGATACCTCCTTTCCCTGTCTCTGAGATACTAGACAGGATTTGAGGTTTCAATGGAAAACTAACGCTGTTATTTTTATTTACTTTGATGAAACATCTTCCGGCTGATGTTCATGATAATATGATGTGGGGCAATGGGTGTAAGCTGGAACACAGGAGGTTCCACTTAAACTTGAGAAGAAACTTCTTTACAGTGAGGGTGACGGAGCACTGGGACAGGCTGCCCAGGGAGGTTGTGGAGTCTCCTTCTCTGGAGACACTCAAGACCCACCTGGACGCCTTCCTGTGTAATCTCATTTAGGTGTTCCTGCTCCAGCAGGGATGGATGGATGATCTGGACTGGATGATCTTTCAAGGTCCCTTCCAATCCCTCACATTCTGTGATTCTGTGATAAAGGCCATTCGGCCAAAATTTTCTCTCTCAGATTAATTCCCCCCTAGCTCCATAGAGTGTTTCAGGTATGGAAACCCAAGCCAAACTTACCCTTCTGTTTGAAAACACTGTCACAAGTGAAAATGCTGGGCAACCTGGAATTTTAAAGAACTGCAAGGAACAGAACAATCTGAATCTCAATGTTGCAGTGAAAGAAGACTTACAACTTTGTGAGTAGCACAACTGTTTCGACACATGCCCAACATCTACAACTGAAAAATGATGTTATTGCTGTCGGCTGCTGCTGTCTGCTAACAGTGCTGCCTTCCTCCTAATCACACAGCTAAATCAGAAGAAGAACATCTGAACAAGCAAAAAAAACACTCTGGGGTGAGCTGTTATCAGCACAGCTTCCGCTAGGCTATGTGGAGAAACAAGAAGTGGGTCCTGAGCTACAAAGGGTGATGATAGTATTATGAGCTTGCAATGCAGAAGGGTTATTGACTCTGGTGTTATTGAGAGCTTAAAATGCAGAAGGGGTATTCAGGGTCAGTTGGTGGGTGTGGTACAGCATTTGTGCAGAAGCAGAAACAGCAGAAAAATTCATGTTTTTATGTAGTTCTCGTGAAAAGGAGCCCTTAAATAACTGCCAGACCACTTAGAGAAGAAAGGAGATTCACAGAAGACTCTTTTTCTGTA
>NW_010320331.1:10385-25698 GCF_000700745.2 Antrostomus carolinensis
GATTTCAAAGTACTGCTTAGGGGAAAGGAAAGAAAAAGCCCAGAAATGCAAAACAGAAAAAACACTGACCTAGCAACATGGCAGAATCATGTTTGATAGTGTGTAGAATATAATTGTTCTTACCCCAGCAGGCAGTTGGAGCATGCCACGTAAGAAGATGGTAAAGGCTGGAGGACACTGCTGGTATGCTCTACCCCAGGAACATGCAGCATCGCTGTCTCCAGCACTGTATAACTTGATCAAAATGTATTTTGAAAGTTGCCTTGAGAAAGAAGATACGGAAAATGTCACCGTTCACAGCAAGCTATTTCCATTCACATCAAACACTGTCTCATGAAAACATGTATTTTTATCATCCACTTGTCTTTTACTCATAAATTTGTTTCATCATCAAAACACCTATCAGCTGCAGTATAGTTAAAAATGTTGCCATTACCCACCCTAATGTAGAGAGATCAGACACAAGAATTGCTTGAAGCAGCAGTTAATGTTAGTAGTGTTGATTTAAGCCAGTTGTGAGTTACATGCAGGCAAACCAAAAAAGGGCTGATCTTGCACTAGCTATGGAAGCAAAATTTCCACCTCTTGAGTGCTTTTTATGGAGGAAAAAAATAAACTGAAAGTCAGTTTTTAGGTTTTTTAATTTTTTTTTTTTAAATAAGTTGCTGAAAATCATTAGCTGAACAGCAACAGCATTTTCTAGTCACAAAGTAAGACAAAGAAAATACAAATAATATCAAGCAACACCATTTGCAGAAATTCCTTACAGCAATGGCTATAACTGACACTACAAATTCTACTTCTATATCTCTATACACTTACCTATACATTCCACAAACACAGCATCAGTTGAGTTTTAGTCCATTGATGCACTATTCAGTATGATACCTCAGATTTTACTGCAGATTAGAAGCTTCTGTTTTCTCATACAAATCCACAACAGAGTCATACAAGAAATTCAGTTATTGACATAACTTACAGAGAAATTAATGCTCAGTGGCACCAACAGCAGGAAACTCACAAGCTGGTGTTTTGCCGTGCTTATCTACAACAGGGATTTCTAAATCAGCCCATCTTCTATCACTCATGCTGTAACTCTTAAGCAAAATGAGAAGGAATAGGGTTCTTATTTCAGCTTTTCCTCTGATTTCACTACATTTTTAGACTAGTCTCAAATATTTGTTCCTTATATTAACAGTATTTTTATAGCTAATTACAAACATTGTAATTTCTTGGAAAGTAGCAAATGAAACTATGATGCCAAATCTTCTCCATCTCTTCATGGAATGCCAGGAAAAACTAGACCCATTAGTGATGTAGGTTAATCTTCACCCTAAAATGTAAAAAGGGAAGAAAAAAAGAAAAACAAATCAGTCACAGGCACTCTCCCAAAGCTAGTCATGGTTTCAGCTGTCAAGAAAGGGAAAAGCTTTTTGAAATTAATCTAATAAATTTAAAAAACCCAAACACCTCTGATACAAGTTATAATAGTCTTTTGAAAAGCATTTAATAGAATACAGATTCTTTGACAAACATTATTATCAGATTATAAAAGCAGAGTGTGGGGTTTTTTTGTTTGTTTAGGGGTTTTTTAATATATAATTTAAAAGTGTTCTTAGATAAGTCATAAGTCAATTAAATACGTCCACTTCATTTTTCAGGATTCTCTACAGAAACCATATAAAGCAGCATATAAAAAGACAAGACTTATTGCATGTTTTTCTTACAAAGTTTCCCTATCTGGTAAATCCTTGGGTTATATTCTCCAAAAGGGTTCGTGTAACCGTACAGTGCTATTCCATCAGCATCTGGTGAGTTCAGTCTCATTACACCTCACTGTGACAGAGTTCTAGTTTTGCTGTAAACACCAAATACTACAGACAATATTTTTTGAAGGTTGTGGATAGTTTCCAAGAGATACTCACCTTTAGCCGGGCGAATGGTTCTAGCTGACCATCAGATTTCCATGGCAAGTGGGAAAATGAAGCATTTCCAAGCTTATTTCCTTTCTTCAATGTTTGTGCGAGAGAACCAGCTGCACGCACTCACTGCAGGAGAAATGGGTGGAAGGCTGTACCCATGTTACACAGAGGGTGACACTAAACCATCCTCCATGATTTAGGGTTCTGTGTGAGACTGCTGGTCAGAGGACCTGGTTGCATCACTTCTAGGAGCCACCTCAATGTGGATGAAGACTGTAAGGATTAGAATATCAAACGAGCATCAACCACACACATTTCCATTAGCTTTCAAGGACAACTGCTAAACTTCAAACTCCAAAATAAAAGGACTCCTGGAGATCCATCTAAGGCCAAAACATTTATAACAGCACACACTGCCATGTTATGGAGGCCACAGAACATTTATCTAATTAATGATTGTTGTTGGGAATCCTACATTTCATAATGACCTACAGCATCTAGAGCAGATTGGAAAATTGCAGTTAGAGCCTCTAACTCTGTGTCACATTTATTGTGGCTTGCAGGACAAACACAGAAACAGTTTAAGATGATGGAAGGTGTAACATGCCTCCTGTCTCATCTGCATGAAGCACAAAAAACCTGTTAGAACATGGATGCCACAGAGCTGGGCCCATGCTTGCCAAACACAGTCCTGTAATGCCAACTGCCACCAAAGCCAGGAAGCAGGAGCCACTGTGATGAGGAACAGATGAAAACTGTTGCTCATCACAGTGAGAAATTCTAACTCCTAATTTCCTCCATAAAAGAAAACTTAACACCTGAGGTTTCCTGTTTGGTATCACAGAAAGTGAAACAAAGACTGGAGGGAAAAGAGCAAATGGATTATTTCTGGTGAGGTTAGAACTGCATTTGTCTCATTACCTAGTACAGAGTGGAGCTGTTCTGGTCACCGTAACTCCTCTGCATGTTTTCTACACCCCTGATGCAGAAAGACACTTAAGTGCACACATAACCTTTGAAATATGTTTAATTACAATACAAAGTTTACATTTGAAACTAGATTGTGTAAGTCCAATTCTAATCAAAAATAATATATTACACTTCTGGCACGATCATGTTACAAAATCCAACTGCAAGGTTTACAGAGTACAGTGCTGGACATCTGCCTAGTTTTGGGGTTTTTTTCCTCTGGAGAATACAGAAAAAGGACAGACAAGCATTCAACATAGAATAAAATCCCAAAACTTATGGGCTGGCTTTGTTGCTATCTTTCAGGACAAGCTGCAGTTCAGAGCTTAAAATACAGGACAGGGGAAGAACCCCTCGTATCCTCTACATCTCTGCTTCAGTGTTATTTAACCATCTATGCAACGTTTCTAGCAATTCCTAACTAAGTACATGTGTAGAGAGTCTAGAGAATAAACTTAAAACCATGCCTTAAGGATTAATATATGAGTGCTCAGAATGGAATTCTGAAAACAACTGTGCTGTATACTGAAATACGGCACTTTATTATTTTCAGTGCTTTCAACTAATCCTGAATTGAGATAATGCTAAACAGACCCAATTAGTTCACTAAAAAGAAGGCAACATTCAGTCTAGCAAAATCATTCATTAAAATATTTATTCTATGAAACATAGAAGAAAACATAAGATTAAAAAATGTTCCATGCATTTCATAAAATATAGAGAAAGACGTTGTCACAAACAAACCAGAGAATAAGCAAGCAAAATCCCCACTGAAAATCCTGGGCACTCCACTCTCCGGATTGCATCATATAAATGCAAAAAGCATATACAGGAGAAAGAGCAGCCTAAGGAAAGGGGCAGATTATCTGTCAATATCTAGGAAGAGTAAATCAGCCTGCAAGACTTGCCATCACCTCTCTCATCATAAAACCAACTGAGGTAATTTGTTTTCCTTGCTAGCAGTTCTTGGCATTATCTTTGGCTGGGAAACCAGGATAACAACAGCAGAATCCACACGAAGTTGCAGGCTAGAAAGATACTAGGGCCCAAAATGTAGGTAGATAAAGCCAGCAGGGCACGATGGGTGGGAGGAGATGGCAGTTGTTTCACAGCTGGAAGAAAGGTAGAAGGACATGCTTTGACTATCTCACCAGGAGCACGGTGGGTGGGAAATACATCCTGTGACAGAAGCACAGGCAGAAGCAGGGAATGTATCTAGTACCTCTCTTTAAGAGTTCCAGTAACATAAAAGACATGCTGCATTATAAAAGGATGCTGAAAGCAACATCTTTTAGGTTACAAGTCACATTACTATCAATGTTCTTACTCAAAGCTTTGGATCTAGTTCGTTCCCCTCAACCTACAGTACTCCATTTGGCTTTAGCAAAGCTGCTAATGAGAACCTCCTCTTGCTTTTATTTTACAGAACCTCTCAGACTTCCACAGCGGTTACCAACCACGTAACTACTGACCACAAAGCCAGTGTAACTCTGGACTCTGACACAAAATCAGGCCCCATCTTTTATTGGGGGCTGTATTTGGGGAGGGTGGTGTAGAGAAAGGAAGAACAAGGCTCCGCTTACACAAACACCTATTACCCCAAAACCCCACCCATGCAAGCTTAGGAACATCACAATCAAAAGAGTTTCATGTGGGGAGGAGCAAAGAGAAGACAGCAGACTGGGATCCTTCCTCCTGCAGATGCATCCACTTCTCAGACAACAGCATTCTTCTGCTAGCTACCAAGCTCTCTCTGCTGCAGTGCGGAGGTTCTGCATTGGCCTCCTGTGAATGATGCACCACGGGGGAAGATTGTTACAGTTATAAATGCGGTTTTCACATTGTTTCTTAAAAACATAAAGCTAGAAATTTGTAATTTTTTTTAAATTTACAGTAAAGTGTAATTTAACCTGTAGCATGAAATTATTTCAAAATCAGAAAATGTGAGATACAGAATTGCCTATGCTACACCTTAACTCTGTTCCTTCGCATGTACGTATCAGGAATATGACTTTACATCACATGATCTTTTCACCTTTCAATCCCCAGAAGAATCTTATTTCATTCCCTGGACAAACGAGGCAGAAAGAAGACTCCATAGGAAATCCCAAGTCCAGCATTTCTCACTTTTGAATGTCTGCAGCTAGAATAATGTTTTCTTGATGGAGTTTTTAAAATTAATTTATGTTTTATGTGCTCCATTTACCTTGCATTAGGAAAACAGAAGATGCTGTAAAAGATTAAGGTCGCAGGTCTCCACAGGTGTTAGCAAAACACAAAGATTGAGTCTTCTTTTAAAACAACTGCCCAGCTTCCTAGCTAGTGTAATGTAATTTCTGTGTTGTCCATGTAAACATTACACAGAGTCTTTGTACCACCCACTGAGCTCTTTGCTTCAATCAACTATTTGTGCCCAAAAGCACATCCTTAGGTTTCTTCCTACACCACAGCCATCCTCCTACGACACAGAAGCTGTAACAAACTAGGAATTAATCACAAGCTGGATACTCACAGGGATTGCTGCTGTTTGCTTCTGCCTTCCCAGCCTTGGCAAGTTTGGTTGAGTTCTGCTGTGCTTTGCCTTGCTCCTCTCCAGTTAGCAGGGCTTTTATTTCAGAGGGGATTTTCCCTTGGTCCATCGCCATGCACCACTGCTTGTACTGAAATATGCAAACACATGAGGCATTAGCAAGCTGCTAGGATCACATCAGCAGACAAAACAGAGCTGTAATCTTCACCTGCCAGTATATTCACTTAAGGTCCGAATTTACTGGGCTGAAGCCTCTTACAAAACTGCCGCGCACTAATGAGCTGAGCACGTGTCCATGGTTGCATACCTGGCCTCAGTAAACCCCGTTTCAGTCAATAAAGCGCTACTCAGTGGCAGCAGTAGACACAATACTGTAATTATTAAACAACATGGAACACTTTGTGCAGTTTCTGGCTGCTGGCATGCCAGAGTACCGTTCCAGTTCATGGCCTATTAAAAACAAATATTTCACATGACTCTGGGTCTGATTGACTATTAAGAGGTCCTTTCTGATTGTGCAAGGCACGGTTACAGCACACGTGCCTTATTTCTAGTTCCCTCAAGCACACTGACAAACCTGTGGTCAGCTGGCTGACTTTCCACCCAATCCTAACCCTATCTACTTGTGGTGATTAGCCCTGCCTATTCAAACAAACCTAATGCAAGGTCAAAGAAATAGCCTCAGCTCCAATCTTCCAATGAAGACAGGCTGAAAGAGTTGGGGCTGTTCAGCCTGGAGAAGAGAAGGCTCCGGGGAGATCTCATAGCGGCCTTCCAATACCTGAAGGGGCTACAAGAAAGCTGGGGAACGACTTTTCATAAGGGCAGTTAGTGACAAAACGAGGGGAAATGGGTTTAAACTTAAAGAGGGGAGGTTTAGATTAGATATTAGGAAGAAGTTTTTCACTGTGAGGGTGGTCAGACACTGGAACAGGTTGCCCAAGGAAGTTGTAGATGCCCCCTCCCTGGAAGTGTTTAAGGCCAGGCTGGATGAGGCTTTGAGCAACCTGGTCTAGTGGAAGGTGTCCCTGCTGATGGCAGGGGGGTTGGAACTAGATGATCTTTAAGGTCCCTTCCAACCCAAACCATTCTATGATTCTATGAATTAAATTTCAGTGGCATCTCAGTATCACTGAGGAGCTGAGCCTGTATTTCCAGATGAAACATTCTCTTTGGTTAATGCAGCTTATTTGGCCAAGACACCCATCTTGTATGTGCTGGAACATAGGACAGCTGTACCACCATCTACACGGAGAGTGTGCTCCAAGAATCAACCTCCCCACGGAGACAGAGGCCTGTGGGAAGCAACGACACACTGCAGATATATGTTCCCTCTTGGTATTTGAGCACATCTCTTCCCACCCTCTGCCTCTTTCCACCTCTGCCACAGGTTTTCCAAAGCAAACGTTTCAAAGACAACAGACTTGTACGCAACGGCACTTTCTTCACTTGCTTCCAGTTCAAAACCAGCAGATAACTTTGGACGTGAGGTTCACATTCAACACGCAAAGCAGGCAAACAGCTGAATGCATCTGTTACTGATGTTTTGGCACCTTACAGCTAGCCAAATCCCGCTCTCAGTCACAGTGATTTTGAGAACAAATGTCCACAAGGATAGGTCCCAAACAATACTGAGGGTTAGGTTAAATGAGAGCTTCTTACCATTTCAAGCTCTTCTCTGAGAGCGCAGATGGCTCGTTCTCTGCTTGAAACCAGCTCTTCCAGGTACTGGTACCTCAGCTTCTTCCTGGCTCTGCACTCTCTTGCACTCTGACGACTTCTTTCAAGTTTTGCCTTCAAGTCTATTTTGGCGGGTTTACGACCTCGCTTGCCTGGTTTCTTCACCTTGCCTCCAACCACCTGAAAAGGAAGGGTACAGTAAAGATCCTGTTCTGCAAAGGTCATGGTGTAACCATCTCATTGTGCCTAGTAGCTGCCTCAAGTAGAAAATCTTGCACATACTTTCACTCTTTCTGGAGTAATAGAGGAAATAAGGGGGCTGGTGTATGAAGTTTGCAGTGATGGCACCAAAAACAAAAGGGAGGGATATGACTTCACAGTGACGTCAGTGCTTAAGCAGACCTATTGGAAATGCTACTAATCTGATCTGGAGGAGCTCCACAGACTGGCTGAGGTTGGCAGGGACCTCTAGAAGTCCTCTGGCCCAGCTCCCCCTGCTCAAGCAGGGCCACCTAGAACTGGTTGCCCAGGACTCTGACCAGATGGCTTTTGAGTATCTCCAAGGAGATATTCACTCCACAAGCCCTCTGGACAACCTCTAACAGTGCTCAGTCACCCTCACAGGAGGAAAAAACCAAAAAACATTTCCTGATGTTCAGATGGACACTCCTGTGTTCCAGTTTGTACCCCACTGGGTACCACTGAAGAAAGCCTGTCTCTGTCTTCTTTATACCCTTCCCTTCAGGTGTTTGTACACACTGATGAGATCCCCTCAGCCTTCTCCAGGCTAGATGGTGCCTGCCTTCTTAGCCTTTCTTCATAGGAGAGATGCTTCAGCCCATCATCTTAGTGGTCTTTTGCTGGACTCTCTCCAGTGACTCCATTTCTCTCTTGTACTGGGAAGCCCAGAACCAGACACACTACTTCAGATATCTAGGCGGATACCTGGGACATTGAGGAGACAGAGATGATAGTCAACTTGTAGCGAAACCATTTTAATACTACCAACAACCCCTGCCCTAATACTTGCCAGCTCTAGAAATACTATATTATGGAGTTTAACATTTTAATTTGGAAGAAAAAAATATTTATTTGTATCAATATAATCAAAAACTTAGTTTTGCTGCAGAGAAATGACCACAGTCTCAGCCTGCTCTAAAGATGAAGCTGATCAGAATTATTCACTAGCCATCTGAGCTTCCTCCATCCCAATTTCTTTCAAAGGAATCTTCTGAGGAGTTTTACTTAACAGGGAACTCATTTACACTGAGTCTTACCTCTGCTGTGTCTATTCCAGTTGTACCTAACAACTCTGGCCACGTTTACCTTCAAAACATTATTACAGTCTGGAAAATTGTCTCCTCACACCTCCTCATGCAACCTATCCCAGTGTTCAACTCTCCAAGTGCCTAATTCAGATCTCCCTTGCAGAATGTAACCCCCTAATTTCCCGTCCTATAAAGTGCAGATTTTGCAATCATTTTCCCCTCCTTTTTGTGGCTCCTTTTTCTACAGGTCTGAAAGCTTCTCTTGCTACAAATAATAAAAGAAAGTTTCCTCAGTGTTTACCTTATACTTCCCCACCCAAATATTTTACTCTTAACATGAGAGCACGGCACATGAAAGTCTTAACTATGGTCTGAAAGTTATGACACTGGCCATTGCCCTGTAAGCATTATGCCAGGCACACACCCCTCCCCTCTGAAGTGAGCATTTCTCTTTATTTGCATTTCCACCACATTGTTTGAATGGAGGGGGTGTGGAGAAACACACCTAACACACACACCTACGTACAAGAATTTCGCTGCTGACTTAGTGTTTCACCATACTGGATATAGACAGCACTTTTCCTAATAGGCAGCGTTCAAAATATCAGAGTTCAACATTAAAAAGGCACTTTTTACTGTGTGATGCTAAAAAATAAGTCAGCTTTGACATTCAAAGAAGTCACTTGTTCTACAAACTTAGCAGGCTGCAATAAAAACAATAACATAGTGAATTGATGTGCTAGAATGAAGGAAAAAAAAGGATTATACAATTGAGCCTATTCTTTCTTTGGAAAGTGAGTCAACAATCACATGCCAACATAATCCCACCCTCTCTATATTGCCTCTCCTAATTTATTCAGGAGTAGCTGCCTACCATAAGCAAATGGAGGAACAGAAAGTACTTAATGGACATCTAGTGATAATGAAACAAACGTAACACATTCAGAAAAGGAAAAAAAAAAAAAAAAATCAATCTCTTTTACATTTGAACTGCTGGATACAGTTTGAATAAGGAGAGCACTCTACCAAGGTGCTCTCCTTAAGATCTTCTAGTTCAGATACCATATTCACCAAATCAGTATAAAACAAACCAGCCATGGCCCAGAGGGAAAGAAGCTCCAAAGAAAGGAAAGCAACTGTCTCCTTTCAGGCATGACAAGCACAGCTCTGTCCTCTCATGGAACCACACTCATATTTATGCATGGTGTGATTTACACTCCCAGCTCAGAAGGAGTTAGAAATACACACAGTCTTCCCAGGAGGGGCTGTAGGCACTCATCATTTGTGATCTATTATTACTTGCACTTGAAAGATTTCTGGATATTACATCATACACAACAGCCAAAATACTTCAGTTCTCAAAGACTTTTAGTGCCTGAGGCTTTTCTGTGCCAATGCAAGGCAGTTTAGAGTAAACCTCTGAATTCAAGAGTTAGATAAAGTCTTGTAGAGACATACACTCCAGCTCTCTAAAAACTCCTTTGCCACTCTTTGAGCTCTGACCCCGTAGCAGAGTGGGCTAGCACTCGCAGTTGGAGTCCCCGCACACCATGTAAGTAACAACTGGAGCCACAGTCCCGTGCCTGTCATGGCCGTGCCCTTTCACCAGAACCAACATCAGGCAAGTGAATGGTTCCTACCGAGTTGTTTCTCACAACCAGCAAGTTAAAACTACTTGGAAATAGCACCCAACCTTTCCACAGCCAGTGTCTTGGGCAGGCACCAGCACTGAAAAGCACTCACAAGCAGCACAGCTTCACAACACCACAATCTCATAATAATAATAATGATGATGATGATGATGATGATGATGATAATAATAATAATAATAATAATAATAATAATAATAAAGAATCTGTTATTTTAAGGTGTCTTGTGTATGCTTATATGTAGCTGATGCCTTTTTCAAAGGAAGGGTCACATCAATACAGAGGGCAAGGGGAAGTGGATCCTCTCATACAAACTCCGAGTTTAAAGGCACGTTTCATGGACTGATCTGGAGATGGGGACATAAAACAGTTAAAGGCACTCTGTAGTCTGCAAGGAAATTAGACACTGGTGTAGACTGCTTTGCATATTGCAAAAGCATCCTGGATCCACCACTATCAATTTACCGCTTCCCTGTTAGTCACTCCAGAGGGCTTTCTGCAGTCAGGTGTATTAATTGCTCTCCCTCCTCCACTATCTTTTACCACTGCAGCAGCCCTGCACACACACCCTCATGGGAGGAAAAAGGCTTGTACCTCTTGGGTCATTGCTTGCCAAAGCTCTAACCACCAGGACTATGGAAATAATGAAAAGCTTCCTTCCCTTTTAGCTCTGACTTAAAGCAGCAATACCCTAATAATCCACCTTCACACCATCCCGAGAGACTCACACTGTCTTCGTGGCTCCTGAACTGGAGTTCACCATGCAACTAGACATCACCCTGCACTGCTACTTTAGTAAGTGATTTAATCGAATCCTGCATTCCTAGTAGTTTTTCCTCACCAATACTTAGAAGCTCCTGCTGTAACCTTAAGCAACCCAGCTGGAAAAAAAAAAAAAGGCCTGATAAATCCTTTGCCACCATCCCACATTACCATATCTCCCTGGCTCCTAGTCATGTTTGCCTACTCAGTTGCTATGCTGATGTGACAGAAAGAAGACAAAGGAGAAGTGCTAGATGATGTTGAACATGGCAGCAGACCAAGGAAACACAAGCAAGCAAACATTTTTTTACTCCCTTCATATTCCTCCGGCGTTTATAAAGGGATGGGATCTATTAGCATTCAGCAGTAGGGATTTGGTTTATTTTTCAGGGAGCCTTATGCAATCAAGACCCAGAAAAACATTAATCATAAAATTTGTCACAGAAATATTAATAGTGACATGCATTTGTCAGAAATCTGACCAAGCTCCTATTTCAGTTCATTCAGACTTCAGAAAATAGAAAAACATAACTCCCTCCCTTTTCAATCCCGTACTTGGATCACAACAGCATTCTTGCCTGGCATCAGCGTTCAGGTACAAAATTACTTGACCTGGAATTGCAAATAGCTTCCATTACTTGCCCTGACACAGAAAAAAAAGCCCTCAGATTTCTGGACTTTTTATTTATTTATTTATTTCACCTCCCCCAGAAGGGATTCAGCAGATCTCTACAGAAACACTGCCAGACTGCATGATGAAGAGGTCCTCCTTTGGAAGGACATATATACATAGAATCACAGAATCATAGGATGGCTTGAGCTGGAAGAGGACTTTAAAGGTCATCTAGTCCAACCCCCCTGCAGTGAGCAGGGACATCTTCAACCAGATCAGGTTGCTCAGAGCCCCATCCAACCTGACCTTGAATGTTTCCAGGGATGGGGCTTCTACCACCTCTCTGGGCAACCTGTGCCAGTGTCTCACCACCCGCAGTGTAAAACATTTCTTCCTTACATCTAGTCTCAATCTACCCTCTTTTAGTTTAAAACCATCACCCCTTGTTCTATTGCTACAGTCTCCCCAGAGCCTTCTCTTCTCCAAAATATGGCCAGCAGCATTCCCACCCCCAAGGAACTGAGCCACTTGGATAAAGAATTGTGATAAAGCTGGTCTCACCATGACATGTGCTGGTTTTGGACAATTTGGCAGACTAAAACCATGTTATCTGAAGCACTGTTCAGAACTGCTGATCACACTGACCAGTTCAGGACCTTCCAGCAGCTCTCAGTTCATTCACAGATAAACAAATAGCTCTTAAGTGCTAGCACTTGAGATCTAGCTCAGGAAATCATTTTAAGCAGATTTTTGTTTGTGTTAGCAGCTGTGGGTATAGGGCTGCAGAATCTAACTTAGCACGGAGCTGATGATCATCTACAGAATTTATATAAAACTATAAAATTGGTTAGCAAGAAATAAAACCATATCTAAGCACTGCATTCATTACAGTAGAGGGGGAAGGAACCTAATCATGCTTGCAAACATTTTCTCAAAATCAGTAATCAAAACAAGTTAGTCATAAGTCTAAAAAAGACAAAGTTATCTGATCTGCTAAGTCACAGCACATCATTCACAGTAGCAGCTACAAAGCACGCTGGTTACTCCTCCATTGCATGACATCTGGTAGGCTTAGCACGGACTTATTTGGTTAGCTTTCACTGGCAGACAAAATGCATCCAATAATGATCCAACAATATAAGGTACTATTTAGCAAGCAAACACTTTCTAAGTCTTAACCAGATATGTCAATAGAAATCAATCCCAAATCTCTGATCATACAAAGTGATTAGTGTACTAAGAATGTAATCTTTAGCATAGGTGTGTAAAGAAGACTATCTCTGCTGTAATGTCGATTTTTAAAAAGCATGAGCTAGGAATAAACATCGAGTTTTCATAAACTGTTATGCAGGCATCGACAAGTCAGGCTGGGTAAGCGTTAGGGTTCAGGGTATGAGTTGCTATTTAGGCTGTGGCAATCACCCAGAAGCCACCTTACAGCTCAACAGCACAGAGTTCTCCTCTTCCCCCCAGAAAGGACTCACAGCCTCACACGTGGAAGCGCACCCACCAACACCCACGTGCGTTCTACCAGTTCACGCTCCGTTAAACCTCTCTCTGTTAGAGCTCGAAACAGGCAACAAGGATGGTCAGCTAACACTACCACATATCCCTTCCTAGCCCACTGCAAACACAATGAGAGTGCTCTAGCTGTTCTGTAGGGTTTAAGCTCATCCATTTTACTCACTCGTTGCAAATACGAGAAAGGAAACACGTCATCTGAGTGATGCGGAGCAGCCACTTGTTAAAACATTTGATGATTTGAAATAGCCCATCTCAAATTATAACCAAAGCTATTTAAGTTTTATATTTCCAAGCAAGCAGCAATGAGAACACTTTCTGTTTGGACGTGATCCTGGGTGGAAGACTTCTCCAGCACTTTGCAAACCTGCATACTCCCAAAAAGCCCTGAAGGGTGAAAATATAGTAACCCACCTCCTTAACAACTGAGGTCATTATGAAAACAGATCCTGTGCTTTGCTTTCTGCACGAGTTCTCAGTCCCTGCTGCAGCATTCAAAGCATTCCCAAGAGTCAATTCCAGGATTGCCTGGGAGATCGTCCCTCTCTTTGTGATCCTGGTCACCCACAACAGCAAAGGTCCCAGGCACAGACGTGCTCAAGGACATCCCATGAATGAAGACCTATCAAGCCCTCTATTTTGAGCTCAAGATTTCACATCTAACTTGCTCCTACACTCCCTCCAAGGGACATCTGCATCCCCTTAATAATGACTTACAACAAAATTCCCCTTGGGATTACACACGACCAGGTATTTGATGTTTCAAAGCCAGGCCGTGGGGAAAGCAGCACAACTCATGTACAGCCTTTTGCTGTGGGCTTTCCCCTGCCCTAACACCAAGTGCTCCCCCACGATGGAAAGGCTGTATGAACACCAGAGCAAGACATCAACAGGTACTTGATCCACAAATACAAATGCCCCATACAAACAGTGAATCTGAGGGCTTGCTTTCTCAAACTCAGTTAACACCTGCAAACATTCTGACTGTACCTATTTAAAAGCTTTTATTTCACTTCACACATTGCAAGTTTGGGGAAGTTTAGAAATAGTCAGACCTCAAGACCAACATCCTTGTCCAAGGCCCTGGGACCAGCCTGATGGAAAGCAAACAATCTGAGCTGGAGATTCTTCTCCAGGCTGAACAGCCCCAGCTCTCTCAGCCTGTCCTCATAGCAGAGGTGTTCCATCCCTCTGATCATCCATGTGGACTCCTCTGGACTCAATCCAGTAGGTCCATGGCCTTCTTATGTTGGGGGCCCCAGAACTGGATGCTGTACTGCAGGTGGGGTCTCGACAGAGCAGAGGGGCAGAATCACCTCCCTCAACCTGCTGGCCATGCTGCTTTTGATGCAGCCCAGGATACGGCTGGGTTTCCGGGCTGCGAGTGCACATTGCCAGCTCAAGGCCCGTTTTTCATCCACCAGTGCCCCCAAGTCCTTCTCTGCAGGGCTGCTCTCAATCCCTTCATCCCCCAGCCTGTAAGGACACCAGGTGTTGTCCTGACCCAGGTGCATGACCTTGCACTTGGCCTTGTTGAACCTCATAAGGTTCACACAGGCCCTTCATATACTTCATTAATAGGGACCCTATTCATATACTTACAGTCCATTCTGTGAATCCTTTATGCTGGAAAATTATTGTTCACTTCTAAATTTCTTAGATTTATTCCTTAAGAAATTACATCAAGTTTGTTTTTTTGTTTTTTTCCCTTTGAATTAAGGTGGATCAGCACAGGCAGTGCAATTTTGTTTCAGTAAGATTCAAGTGGAAAGAAAAAGAGATGGCTTGAGAACAGATAAGGTACCACAGGCACATGACTACCCCAGGACCAGTTTTAATACCCAAGCCAAGCTCAGAATTCATTATGAGTTGGCTGACGGCTGCCTCACAGTCTACCTCAAGCATTGTTTCACCTAGCTCACTCCTGGGGACCTGAGCTATCTCCAGCACAAACCCCACAACACCACCTTAACCACTGCTCCAGTGAGCTGAAATACCCAAACTCCACTGGTAGTTTCAGTTGTGAAAGGCTGCACTGAGCAGATACAGGAGTTATCTTCTCAGCCCTCACACCAGCCCTGCAGAGCTTGCTGTAGGTACCCTGGTGCAAGCAGGCAGGCAGGCATTCCTCATGCATCTTCTGATGTTTCACTCTGCTTAAATGGAAGATCTGTACCTTCAGGGATGCCGCTGCACTGTTCTCATAAGAAGATGAATGAAGAATCAAAGCACCAGCTCCCAACACAAGGTTGCAACCCAAGCACCTTACCATCTGTCCACAGTTGCTATTGATCTGAGTCAGGGTGCTACAGGGCCACGATGATCCATCAGAGCAGATCAGAGCACGGGTCTGTCTCCAGCCTTTGGCCCATGCCTGGAGCTCTCCGGAAAAGCCAACC
>NW_010320331.1:25716-25927 GCF_000700745.2 Antrostomus carolinensis
GCTAGGAAGGAGAGCAAAGGGGACACCCCTCCGCCCCGCCGGCAGCGACCAGAGGCCTCGCCGGGGAAGGCTTGGGAGAAGATGACTGGGAAAGCCCTCAGCAGGGGCACTGCCCGCACTCCCCGTTCCCCCTCTATTAACTGCCACCAGGGGTTGGGGGTTTATCTCGCACACCTGCCCTCCGCTCGGAGCCTGCAGCCCTCGGGCTCAG
>NW_010320332.1:0-16315 GCF_000700745.2 Antrostomus carolinensis
ACTTAAGTTAAACTATCACACCCTTGACATCCCTTTTCTTCAGTGTTTCTGTTTCTTGCCTTTTTTTCCTTTGGAAAGTCTTCAGGGTGGAGACCTCAATGTACTTATAACAAGCCTACTGGAATCCACTTACCTTTAGATCTGTAGTATTGCTGTAATAAATAATTGGCCTTTCAATACTTAAAGGGGGGCTATTAGGAAGATGAGGTGAAACTTTCTAGCAGAGCCTGTTGTGATAGGACAAGGGGTCATGGTTTTAAACTAAAAGAGGGTAGATTCAGACTAGACATAAGGAAGAAGTTTTTTACTATGAGGCTGCTGAGGCACTGGCACAGGTGGCCCAGAGAGGTGGTAGAAGCCCCATCCCGGGAAATGTTCAAGGTCAGGTTAGACAGACTCTGAGCAATCTGATCTAGTTGAAGATGTCCCTGCTCACTTCTGGGGGTTGGACTAGATGACCTTTAAAAGCCCCATCCAACACAAACCATTCTGTGATTCTAAACATGATTAACAACAATAATGAATGTTTTGAATTTTTTTTTTTATGTTTTGGGAAAAGTCTTGAAAATCATTCAAAGTCTGACTGATGTTTTAGGTGAATCACTTATTAAATAGGTGTACTGGTACACCTTGCTATCTCTGAAATATACTGTGTATATTATTTAATGCTTTTACATAATATTTCAGTCTTTCAGTAGTTCTCAACATTCTGAAACACTTTTCTCTAATTAGAAAAAACAATTTTGATTCTGTGCCCCTCGCTGAAATCAGCCAGTGCAGTTGCTAAGTGAATTGAACAGGACATGCAGTTAAGTGCACATCCTTCTCACAGCCCCCTGTCCTGTCGTGGCCTTTCCATTGCTAGACTTCCTGCAGAGTAATCTAAGAAAATACTTTGTTTTTGTCATGAGCTTAGGTGCATGGAGGCTTGCTCTAGTAAGATGTCGAGTACCAAATGATAAAGGATAACTGCTTTCAACAGCATCATCAGTAACTTGCAAGATCATTCTCCAACCAAGGGAGATCTCAGATCTGTCAGGCTTACACAGAAAAAATTCCAGCAAAATCAGAATTTACTGTAGAGTGTGTAAAGTCTGTTCTATTTTTTATAATTGCTTTATAGTTCTGTTTGATAACAATTAAATATTTGAAACCATTATCTGGGCATTAAGGTCTCATCTGAACAAAGCATTAAATTAAGTGTTCCTTAATCAGGAATCCTTCCAGTATTATCAATTAAGTTATGTTTAAATTCATGTTTTAAAATTAAACATATAATGAATTGCTGGTGATTATTGAATACTATTTCCTCTTTGCTGGGTACATTTGCAGATCTACATTTAGATTTTCTATGTAATTTTTAACTATAAGAGAAATAATACACTCAGTTATTTGCATATGAACAATTATTCACTGTAGTTCTTCCTTTTTTTCTCTTATGTTCCATTTTTTACCTTGCTATTCTTGTCTTTCCTATGAATACTTTCTGCATGAACATTTCTTGTCAGCACAGGAATTTGGCTTAAGAATTCAATACTGTCATACTGTATTAAAGTATGTGTTCAAAGTTGTTGAAGAAACTGCTTTCCCATTGCAGAAGAAAACAAGTTTGCATTTATTGGGTGAGCAAAGAAAAGCTGACACTTTGTACCTCTGTCTATCACGGCAAGACAGATAGTTGCAAATCTGCTGTTGGTCAGCATGGCAGATGGTTAAGTGGCAAAATACTTGTAAGTGCCTTGTTTATACAGCAGCCTCCAATCATTCCCGTAAGTTCTGGAGCTGTTATTGTGGTGAAGCAGAGCTACCCACCCATATGCATTTACATCCCCTTCTGAAAAACCCCAGTGCCACCAAACAGCAATCAATGCTTTGGGGACAGTATGACAGCTGCAACCGTAGCCTTGTACATTGGGTGAGCAGTGTGATGCTGGGTGCTGAGGAAGCACCCCCGTCATGAAGGCTGAAGAACACCAGGGCCCCAAAGTCATAGGGATTCCAAAGTCTGGTCATTTAATTTAGCTGCTACCCAAAGTAGTGTGTATACAGCTTTGCTATCCATTTTACATCATTCAAGACATGGACAGTAGTAGTATGTGCGTGCAGCTGCTAAAACAGGATACTGAATGCCCAAGGAAAACTTTGTGGAGGCATTCTTGCATCCGAAGCAGAAATAGGTGTTGCAAAGAGGGGAAAAAAGTAACACCAGTTACGAAGTCAAGTGGAGACTACTGCAGGATTCAAAAATCTTAAGTGAAAAAAAAAGGAAAATTCTTTATGCTAAAATACTGCTTCCTGAACACATTTTATCCACAGATGGTTTTAAAAAATTATTTCTTCGTATATGAATTTAAACATTTCAGGAAGCAAATGTATTTCTTTTCTCTCTCTCTCTCTCTTTTTTTTTTTTTTTTGACACATTTGAGTTTTCTCACAGTCTCTCAGCTGTGATTTTTAGCTTAGCTACTCATACAGATTTGATCTGTGAAATATCTGGTGGGGCTGTGTGAGATACTTCTGCTGACACTATACTGCAATTTCTTTTTCATTTAGAATACTTTTATATGGAGATATTTGATTTTGAAAAGATAAAAAAAATATTCCAGGGAATACGAATGACCTATTCAGAGCATTCCTAGAAGCATTTGATACATCCAGAATCCCAAATACTACCTTATTGTGAGCAACCCAGTAATCACCTGCTTGGTGAACTGTTTTCTTTCCAGCTTAGAACTTCAGCAGTCACACTATTTGAATAAAAGAAAAAAAAAAAAGGATTATGAGAATGTATGGATCTTTTCAGTAACTGTTAATGCTGTTAATATAGCTCTTATCCAAATCCCACCGAGGCTTACAGAACATTTTCCTGTTAGTTTCAGTAGTCCTTAGAACAAAGTGTTTTGCTCTGTTTTTAAGGAAATGCAAATACATTGTTCCTTACTGCTTCTGATTTTACCATCTCTTCATATATGCTCTGTTTTTCTCATTTTGAAATATGGAAAACCAGAAGTCTAAGCTACAAACACATAACAGATAACCAGATCACACAAGCACTTTATGGAATGCCCTTTGGAAAAATTTTAAAATTGAAATTTATATTCAAAGTAGGTACTAGGGGCAGAAAAAAATGGAAAAGATAAGTGACATAAATCAAAGCACTCATCTGGTTTAGTGTTCTGTGGATGGTCAGCAGCAGATGGCATCACTTGCCTGCAGCAGAGTTCCTTCTAAATCCCCTATGTTAGTAGTTTGTTGGGACCTAGATCCTACAGCACCAAATACCTGAAGCATTTCGTTCATTTTCAAGTTTTTATGGGAAGTCTGACCCTATTTCTCCACACAAATCAGAAAAAAATTCATAGATCATCCCACATGAGATACTTATTTTGATCGTTTTCAAACACTCTCTTTCCAACTGTTAACCAAAGGAACTACACAGGAGTGTAGGTATCAGCTCTTACACACAGAATCACAGAATGCTGGGGATCGAAACGGACCTCGAAAGATCATCTAGTCCAATCCCCCTGCTGGAGCAGGAACCTAAATGAGATCACACAGGAAGGTGTCCAGGCCATTTAAGTTTTTTGGGCTTTTGAAGGATAGAGCTTATAAATCATTCATTAATGAATAGTATGTGATTAAGGAGTATTTTAAAGAGTTCAGAAGCTTAAATAAAATGAAAGGGGAAATCCATAGGCAGTATGATTCTGCAGTCAAGTTATAAGAGGCAATATGGAGGTGTACAGGTCTCGAACCTGTTGACTGGCACCGACATGTCTGTGCTCTCACTACTTGTTTTTCAGAGAAATTCATTTGAGAACAAGTTGCAGACGGTGGCAAGGCAGGGTGCTGAATAGGAATTTTTCTGGAAAACTTAGAAATTGTTGAATATACAACTAACTGACTGCCTCCTTCTTGGTTAACACAGATCTTTTCCGGAAGGTCTGTGTTGTGGTTTGGATTTATCTATTATTTACTGGTGTCTTATCATAAAATTTGAAGCAGTGAGGCTGGGAGATTTTTGTCCAGTTGAAGCTAGGGCTAAGCAAGGCTGACTTGAGAGGTCACTCAGAATTTTGTTTCATCTAACCTGACATCACCACTTCTCAACAGGGAGCATGATGTGCAGAAGGAAAGGCCCTGTTCAGCTTATCTTTGGCTCGCGCAGCGGTCTTACAGATTTCCCTAAAGTAAAGGCAGTGGACAGCCAGCTGAAAGAATGAGTGGTGGAAAGGGGACTTAGAGTTAGTTTCTGCAAAGGTTTTGTGATCAAGCCTTGCATTTTTTAATTTAAAATCTTGCAGTAAGTCAAAAGCATAATTAAAGACACGTGCAATTTCATTGGAATTCTGAGTGTTTAGAAGTATCCTGTCGGGATTTTAATCTTAGCTAGTGTGGTGGTTTAGCCTTGGACAACAGCCAGACTCCTACCCAACTGCTTGCTCGCTCACTCCTCGGCAGGACATGGGGAGAAATGAGAAAGCTGAGGCGGGGGCGGATAAAGACAAAGATACTGCTTACCAACTACTGTTGCGGGCAGAGCAGGCTTGACTTGGGGAAGATTAACCTAATTTATTGCAAATGAAAACAGAAATAATTACTAATTTGGGTAATAGGATGCAGAAAGATAAACATTAAAATAACACCTTTTCTCCCCACTTTCCTATGCTCAGCTTCACTCTGGACACCTCTACCTACTTCCTGAACAGTGCAGGAAGGACGGGGAATGGGGGTCACAGTCAGTCCATAACAGTTCCGCTTTGCCTCTCCTTTCTCCTCACACTTTTCCTCTTCTCCAGCATGGGCTCCTCGACAGGCTGCAAACCCATCAGGAAAACCTATGCCAGTTTAGGCTCTCCATGGGTGGCAGTTCCTTCAGGAGTATCCATCTGCTCCAGTGTGTTCTCCTCTGCAGGCTGCAGGGAATATCTGGTCTGTCATGGAGAACCTCCTCCTACTTTCTATGACCTTGATGTTCCCTTTTTTATTTTTCACTCTTTTTGTTCACTCTTCCTCTCTTCCTGTGGCATTTTCTACCCTTTATTAAAATAAGTTTTCAAAGAGGTACCACATACGTGCCTGAAGGGCTCAGGTGTCTCCTGCCATGGGTCCCCTGTGAAGCTGCAGGAACTGGCTAGAACTGGCTGTCTCCAGCACTGGGCAGCCCCTCACCACCTCCCACAGAAGGAGGAGGCACCCTCTAGCCCTCACCCCTACCAAAACCGTGGCACCTACACCCAGTACACCTAGTCCTACCTGAAGTGGAGTGAGTTTGAATAAAATTTCTTCTATTAATGCTGTTTTACTCAAGTCCAAGAAGTTTTACCAACTGATCGTAATTGGTTTTGTCCTCTAGTGGAATAGTTTGGATAGTCCTGTAGTAGTTTACTTCTTGCCCACTCAGCCAGTAAAATTCACTTCTGAGGGAACAAATCTAAAAAATTCTGTTCTGTGATTCTGATAGTTTCAAAAAGTGTTTTCTGACTAACACCTGCAAATACTGAATATGCTGCTAAGTACATGAATAGCTCTTAAAAACGTTGTGTGATACTTGTTCTTCTGATAACATAAAATCAGGGGTGTGGAAGAATCATAGTATTACTTAATTGGTAATTAATTAATCCATTTTAAAGCTAAGTTTACTGCATCTGTAACAATTATCTCATATAGTGTGTTACCAAAAGAATTTTAGAACTTTAACATTAAAAAAAAAACCTAGAAGACTTCAGTAATATAAGTGGTGCTTTTATTTTATTCCTTTGGAGATATTTCTGAAAGAGTGGAGCCTGCCAGAAAAAGGAAACAGCATGTTCAAAATGACTGTTATGTGCAGACCATACATGGCCCTTGGTTTATCAAATAACTTCTGTGGAAGTCAGTGAGATTTTCTTGAATGGATAAGAAAAGTATATTTCCTACTGTTGTAGTTGTAGCTAAATTGTTCTATCATGGAACTGTCTAAACTGCCGTCACCTTGGGAGTTAGAAATGTCTCTACAATATGAGTCACTGCACTGTGTTTTTATTCTGCTTTTGTTATATACTCAGATTGACTCCATCAGCCATATCAGAGTAATTGGAGATATACACTGGTCGAACTAAACAAAATCTGATCACATGTCTTCTGTTATTGAGTGCTGTTGTAACTGCTTCAAAACAACAGTGTGATTTAATAAAAACAACATTGCAGCCATTTATGGGTCTCTAGAAAGGACTAGCCCTGTTTTTTCTCTGGCTGGACTGGGAAGTTGAGTGGCAGTTGCATCACTAGTATTACAGCACATTTGTAGAGAACAAAAAAACAACACGTGATACTGAATCTGACTGATACTGATACTTAAATGTTGTGTGAAACACATACATTTAAAAAAAAAATTACACCGACAGATAAGAGGAACTCAAATAAGGATGTTTTCTCAAGATCTATTTAGAAGAAAATATTGTTGTTGGATGACTTTTCTACTCATATTCAAAATTAATCAGCAGGTTTTTTGTTACCTTTAAAGATGAATGGTTAAGTGATAAAGAAGTAAATGATGTGTTTAAGATAGAGAAGCAGAGACAGGTTTAGTAGGCTGTTACACCTGAGCCATAATCAGAGGGGTCTCTTGCCCTCAGTATCTAAGGTGATTAAGCTTATCTCCTCTGCAGTATTTGTCACATTTTTAATTCTAGCAGAAGAACAATAATGCCAGGTAGATCTTGTTTCCAGATCATCTTTGTAGCTGCTGTGTATTTATAAACTGCAGTGTCTCTGATACTAAATTAAGAGACAATCTACAGGGTAATATTTGTGGGCAGTGATTTTCCTTGGCTTATCAAGCCAATTTACATTCCTTTTCGTGGGAAGTACATATTTGGGGCATAAGGCAGAATTTGATGAATTCATTTTCACTTACAATTTGCCAAAGGTTTATTTTCCTTTAGCTTTTGAAGACAAGCAGTCTTCATTATATGTCTAGGTAGTTCTTTCAGCTCATAATATTTTAGATCTATTGAGCCTGTTCGTAAAAATGATACTTTTCCTTAGAGTTAAGCATAGAATTTGTCAAAACAGTACTTTTACAAAAAGGTGTATCAAACCCTTCACTTAGCTCCTTTTCTAACCAGAGATAATATAGTAGTGTGTACTTTTAAATGTTGATAGTAAAAAAAATGCTCTGCTGTAAATGTATGACTAAAATTTTTAAGTTAAATTCAGAATTAGGCCATAGTCCTTGTTCAGTTTTAGTAGTCTTAAGATTCACAAATTTCAATGGAACGATGAATGCTGGACATGAATGGGAATTCAGGAAAAGCTGAAGGTGTTTTTCTGTTGTAACCAACATTTTGGCAGTACAATAAAATAATCTATCAACTATTTGGGAAAAATATCAAGATTTTCAATGGAATATTCACTCTTTTCCTTTTCCTGATAAGAAGGGGCATTTTAATTGTGTTTAGTCTTGTATTTTAAAATTGTTATCCAAAGAGCTGCATTTGTTCACCTTTCTTAAAAATACTGGATATTAAATGGTTGGTATAAGAGCTCCCTCTATCGGTCTTATTTTAAATATCAGTGTATGAAAATCTAGAGGAAACTCAGTTCCACCTCTTGTCAGTGCTTCATGAACATATTCAGTTGAACAACATGACCCGATTTTTAAAAAGCAGGATTTTGTGGAAAGAAAAACATTGATTTTACCAGCTGTTAAAATATGAAAAGGTAATGTTATAGATTTATTTAAGTTGTATTTGCAAAAATTTATCCTTTTAATTTTAATAGCAGCCTGATAAACAGCATAATACAAAGGCACAAACAAGCATTTCCTCTATTGTAACTACTTTTAATACATATAGGTATCAGAGCTCTCAAACTGCAGAAATATTGCTCACACAGTAGTATAAGTTTCTTATCAACTGAGTAGTATTCTTGAATACTTTGAATAAGGTATTCTTAATAATACTTGAATACATCTTTGAATAAGGACTTCTACCCTTTATGGCACCCTGGTGGTACAGTATTCAGGTGACAACTACAGAAATTGCTATTAAGGGAGGGACAGAATATTTGAAACTATTTAATATACAGCTACCAGCATAATTTAGCAGAGTGAGAAAAAAGGAAAATCAGAGCCAAATGATCTGCCAGCCTTCCCTAGACATCAAGCAGTGTTTCTAAGTCAAGTAAGTAATCCTACAGACCTCATGATGGGAAATGTGTTGTTGGTGGTAATAAGCTAATCATCTGGCTTTCTTTAATACAGTTTTTATTATTAAAAACAAAACAAAACTCTGTAGGAAGGAACCCATTCTCTTAGTTCTATTTGAAAATCAAAGCCTACTGTTTTCTAGTGAAGATCGGGCAGGAGTGAAGCCTGACAGTTCTTAAGCAGTATGCCAGCTTTTGTGGACATATAAGCTTTTAACTTACATGCAAAATATTTGCATAAGCACATGTACACCGATCTCACCATTTCCCCTTCTTCATGTATGGGAACGTGTGTTTTGCCACTTAACTGGCAAGTCAAGAGGCTTTCTCAGATCAGTAGAATTTCATAAATTCAATCTTGGGTCCCTTCCTACATGGGCCATTCATTACATTCATCTTGTGAAGGGCAGCAGTGCTCCACTGTCAGATGAAGTGTCCCCAAGAAGTCACAGCCTCTGTATCCACATCCTATTGAGGTTATCAGTACCTCTTTGTCTTACCTAAGTGGGCAGGGAGAAGCAAGAAAATTTCTGCTCCACAATGGATGTAGGAAATGAGCACAGTTCTGTTCACAGCCTTGTGGCAGCTGTACTTGGAACCTAGCGATGAGGAACTGGTCTTTGGCTCACTGGCAGATGCTGAGTGCCGTGCTAGCTTTCTTATGTACAGCTGCACATCAGCTATTAAACAGCTCTGTTCAGAATGCGATTTAGCACAGTAGTTTTATGACATTGTGTTATGTGAGATTTCTCTTGAATAACTAAATGGTCTTTATAAAGAAATTAGCTGAACTAACTGAAACAAAGATAGCTGACTTTAGAGGGTAATAATACAAGTTTGCATGAACTTTTATTTGTAAATAAATATGAATTTGGTATATAGCTATTTAATAATAAACGTACAATAATCAACATTCTGAAAGTTATGTCTCTACTAGACCCCTATTCAACATTCCTCATGGCATGACACTGAACATCTAGAAATAGAGAATTACTGAAAGAATTGAAATTGGTCACACTTTAAATGGAAATTTTAAGCCCACTACATAGAATGTAGTTCAAGGATTGTAAAAGAGATCTTCATGTGCATTGTTATCAGAACATGTGGCTTTCAGAGGTGAAATATGAGGCCTATAGACATGCATAGGAGAAAATTATGTGGTTCAAGCTAATGGAATTCTTATGGTCATTATTGCAATTAAATACTAATTAAACAGTTTGGGACAATCAGTGAGGGTAGTGGCCTGGAAATAATTCTCATTGTATAAACTTTGGATAATTAAAAATATTTTTCTTGGATGTCACCGCTGTTAGTCTGGATTTGCAAATGAGAGAAGAATTTTGCCTTCAGTCCAATTACAGATGCTCCATATTCCTGAAAAAACAAGACTGAGTCAGAACACGCATACGTCATGGATGTTTCTATTTCTTATGCTATTCATAAATACAGTTTACAAGAAAAAAATACTAGATTTACAAAAGCAAAAAAGTCAATTGAAATACTTTTTACTGTGCTTTCCAATTACTCTTCCAGATCATTTGTGAATAGGAAGCCACTGATAAATTCAAATTGTTTTATGAGCTAATCATGTATTTAATTGCTGCTTTCTTAGTCTGCACAATTAAAAAAACTGTCAGTAAGAACAAAAAGGTTTTAAAGAAATGTTTTCACCATTTTTACTTCTTAGAAATTAAATAGCTGTATGAGGAAAATACTGTTTTATTACACCTGTGTGCAAACTTTCAGTCTTCTTGCCAGTGACAGCTAGAAAGGAAGAAATATGTTCAACATTGTAAATGAAGTTCCTGTAATGGCCATGGCTTCTAAAATAATCTAAGGATTCCAAACATTTGAAAAATTCTGGAGAAAAATAGGGCAACAATAATCCAATTTTATCTAAATATGCTACAAGGAAATTATCTTCTCATTATGTAAGTTTTCATACTCCTCTTAGTGATAGACTTGTGGTTAAAGAATCCTATCTTTCAGAAGAGCAAGACAGATGAGGCTTTACTTGCATAAGAGGGTGGAGTAGATTTGTATCTGCCTGTCAGAAAGAGCTCTCATCACTGTGCAGGAAAAGGTCATTGTTACCATCTGTGACAGCTTTGTTTTTTGCAGGTTCCACTTTGCACATGAACATTTATGGGGCAATGCCCTGCAGGTGGAATAAGCAAATCAATGACTCATTTATCCATTACTATTTGTGTAACTGTTCATCTTCAGGATAGAGGATACCCTGCTCAGAAAGGAACGTTTATGGATCTAGGAAACCCAAGCAGAAATTGAATGTGCTTGTGTGGGGGGCTCCAGACTTAGTTATTACATGAAATAAACAATAATTTTGCAGAGCTAAATTTTGGACCTGGGTGCTAAATATGGTAAGTAAATGGAATTCGACACTGCTAAATCTTTTTGTAATCCCTCTGCTGGTAAGGTTAGCTCAAAGGAAATTACTGTGTATATGCTTATAAGGAAACAAGCTGCAAGAGTAAGTGATGCGTGTGATGGGTGGGGAAAAAAAGCTGTATCTCGATCTACTGCAGTAATTCCATGGTGCCGAAGTTGGGAATAGTTTTCAGTGCACATTTAAAAATATATGACATTAAGGGGTATAAAAAATCTCATCTGTAAGCTAAAAGGTAGGACAAATCAGGGTAGTAAAAGCCTCCAAGAGGTCATGTATGGTCTATATATGTATCACATGGTTCTTAAATTTGGCTGTCAGAGAAATAAAACCAGGTATGTAAGACCCAAAGTTCAGAAAGTTAAAATATTGTTCCGGGGGAAGAAAATGTTGTGTGCTGTGCTTTCACTGTACTTTGGCTAGTTGCTTGTTTGTGGTGTATTTGGTTAGAAGAATTCTGTAAGGTTACATTTACTCCTGAGGCAGCCTCTTACATCAAACATCAGAATCCTATTCTGCTCTAAGACTCATCCAATTCTGTAGCAACTCTTTTAGAGAAAGTTTTGAAATCATTGGGAGGAAATGCAAAATGAAGGACTAGATGCTGGTCTTGAAAGTGCTGGTATGATTTAGAAATAACAGCCTGCTTCTGAAGAGTGGTTCTTGATTTATACTGAAACAAATTCAATTTATAGCTGGGCTATATGTGTTTTATCTTCTTTGGTTAATACCAATATCATTACATTAAAAACCCTTCTTGCCATCTGCCAATTTGAAAAGAAATGCTGTTAAATTCATGGTCATTGTTTATGCAGAGAGAACAGTCCATTTCTAATCAGCTAAATGACCACAGATCTAACAGCTGCAATTCATGTAACAAATGGATTTTTTTAAAAATGAAAGAAACAGCAAACACGACTGCGTAGAATGTTAAGATTTAACTCTTGTTAAACCAGGACTAGATACTATGGAATAATGCAAGATAAAAAGTGCTAGATACTTGCTGCGAGGTAAGAAAGTGTAAAATATTGTAATATACAAAGTGGAACAACTAAGTGCCTGAGGAGTCTGCAATTAAGTACAGTTTTTAAAAAATCAAATTCAATGTATCCCAAAATAATTTTGTTTGTGTTGTAATGCTCTGTGTCTTCTAAGCATAATTTTCAGCATTTCAGAATTTGCTGTACTACTGCTTATTGAGTCACTAAAAATAGTTCCTATCCTTTGAAAAGAATGTGAGATTTCAACACTGATCCATTTCTGGGAAATACATGTTTTCATGTGCAGTTAAAGACTTGACTCTGAATAAACAAAAAAAATCCATCAGTTAGCTAATTTTTCTGGAAAATTATTCAGGATCTTAAGGCTATAAAATATTTTCTGAATCTGAATTATTGAGAATAGGAAGAAATATTATAGGAAGCATCTGAAAAGTCAACTTCAGAGTACTGGGGATGAACCTTTTTTGTTCTGCCACCATAGCTTTATTCTGTATTTATGATAGATGCAGGAAATACTGTATCGTGCATGGTATAATTTTTCAACAAACACAGACTTCATTTAAAAAGTAGAAAAGTAGATGTGGCTTAAGAGAAATGCACATGTTATAGGCTGTTATAGTCAAAAGAAATAAAGTTCCTAGGATGGACAGGTTTATTTTCATGTGTATGATATTGCTCCTGCAGTAACACAGACCACAGCAATTGTAATTTGTGCTCCAGTCTTTTCCTGCCTTTCTGAGGAGGTCTGCTTTGTAGTGGACTGGGAGGTGGGACCAATCTTTCCTTTGTCCCTTCTGACTAAGTCCAGCATTATTTCTTTTCAATCTTCATTCTTTTCCAACTTTTTTTTTTCTTTTTTTGTCTGCATTTTTTGCTTGTTTAAGCATTCATTCTTGATTGTGCAGCTTACCACCACTACTGTGATTCTTACCAGTTTTCATTAGCATGTACAAACACCAGTAGTTTTCCTTCACGTGCTGTGGAAGCGCTAAGGTTACTCTTTACTTTTAGGAAGGTTCTTACCAATTCTGTTAAGCCTTCATGGTTCCATCTGGTTTCTTATGTCACTTGGAGGGACAGGAACAATTGAGAACCTTGGAAAACCACATGGTTTCTTCCTTATTGGAGGCACATTGTGGCAAGTCTTTCCATTAAATATTCCTTTGATATTGCTTCTTTCTCCTCCCCACTGAGCCACATGCACCAAGATGTACCTTATACTCGCCCTATTTTCTTACCATAGGATATGACTAAATATATTCTTGGTGTCACTGAAATCACGCTTTCTAGGCAATGTACAGTCTCCTTTGTTAGAAATAATGGTGAATCTCAAATACAAGAATTAACAGGTTTTAGTACCCAGTATTCATTTGAACTGAACTTCAGTAAGGTTGTATCAGCACAGGCTGGTAGGATTTTCCCTAAAACAGAGTTTTTAAGCTTTGTTCTTGACAAAAGAGTTGGACTTAACATTTTGACTGAACTCTGGATCTGGGTATAAATAATGACCTCTTACCTTAAGTCAGAAAGAACCTATTTAAATCTAGTTTAAACAGACATTGTCTGCTGTAGGTCTCAAAGCCTTTGGCCTAGATTGGTATTAAGAAATTATTTGACCATAGCAGCCCAGTCTAGTATTGCTGCAAATAATTTATCAGGTAAGTTGTTTTTGTTCCCCTGAGGAAATTTACAAGTCTAATTTTATTTCATATACAGGAGGGTATTTGTAAGCATCAGTTTAACCACAGGAAATTCAATCACTGTGAATAATGCTAGCAATCTTTTTATTATGAAAGCTTCATTTATGTTATTCATAGGCTAGAAATCTGAAAGCATGCTGATTTTTTTTTTTCTTTTTCCCATTTCTTAGGTGTAGTATTCAGAAATACCATTAGATTCAGATTATTTAGAAAAGCAGATTCCTCTAGTTGTTTTAATTTCCAGTTTTGGGGGTTATCTTACCATTTAACATCACTATGTAGCAAACCAATAGCAAGAATGTCTGAACATGCAATGACTGAAATCCTGACTCTTCAGTCTTATCACTTACTGCACTATTGAAGGAGCATTGAAAACTAATTCTCTGGTATGACTGGGTAAATCACTTTGTTAGCATTCACAGAAACAGTTAAGTTTATAAAAAAGTATGTTTACACCCATGCAGCATTCTCAGCCTACAAAAGTGAGATTTAATGTCTGATTTTACAGCCAGGCATGAGAATTCATTCCTGGATCTGGGTAAATTATTTTATTAATTTCCTAAGCAATTAATTTGAGATGTAGGATTACTCTTGATTACTTTTTTTGTTGTTTTCGAGATTGTTATTACTTTCCTGAAAAAATTCTTGAACATCCCATTCTTCTGACAGTGCAGTATCACATGGCTATTAATTTAAACAAAACGAAAAAAGAAATTCATGCAGAAACTACAGAACCAGAAGACTACAACTGACTTGTTTCTGATGAGATTGCCTTCAAAGTAGGTTGATTATACCTGATCCAGGATTTGTAATGTGAACAGTGACTGTGAAAGTGGCCCTGCAGTCTCCTGCATCTGCACCAGGAACAAGGGTAACTGAAACTGGATGGCAAAAGAACACTTCAGTCTACCAGAAAATAATTATCCACAGCTTTTAAAAAGGAGGAAAGATCTCAGTCACTTACTGACTCCTTTTCCAAAGATATACAGGGAAGAAAATAAGGACATGCAGTGTTACCAAGACAACCCATGTTTAGCTGTTTTAAGCCCAGAGCTTTGTAGACCAAAAGAATTGTTTGTAAATACAGTTTGGTGTAAACACCGTTTTTATCATATACGTATAGCTTAATAGTTCATGAAGCAGATTATGATGTGGTTGCTTTCAACAGTAGGGAAGTGGATTTGATGACCCTCGTGTCCTTCCAGTCCCATTCCTAACTAAAATTTTTCTTTTTTACTGCAGCCCAGAAGATGGTGAAATTCATCCTGAAATCTGTAGACTCTACATCCAGTTGCAGTGTTGCTTAGAAATGTACACAACAGAAATGCTTAAGTCCATATGTCTGCTAGGATCACTGCAGTTTCATCGGAAAGGTATTGAATTGCACAAATATACAGATGCTGATTTAAAAAAAAAAAAAAAAACCAACAGTTTTTTGGGGCATGCGTGGGTATTCATGAAAGACAAAGCACCAAACTGTAAAGTGAACTATACCACTGAAGCTTTTCAGCTACTGATAAAAAGCTGCATTTCTATTTCGTGATCATTTTATGGAAGTGTGTCATACCAGGTATGTATCACTAATGTCCTTCTAGTTTAGAAGTCTTTGTAGGAGTGGATCAAAAGTTTTAGCTGTCATTACTCAGATCAGTGAGCGAACTATCATAGTCATTTTGTTAGAGATAGTTGCTGGGTGTGATACTTGAAGGCAAGTGTTTAATGGAGAAATACAGCATGATTTTAGTACTGAACTGATCCCTTACTATCCCTATCGCTACTTATCCAGCAATGCCATCTCAGAGCAAAAGAGAGATAAATATGGTTAAAAAGCTGTCTACTTTTGTAAAACTAGATGCTATATTCAGAAACAAAATCTACCTCATAGAGTATTTTTACACACAAAGGAGATGTCCTTGCTTCAGTGAAAATGCATCTCGCTAAAGATTTCATATTTGATTAGCTACCTACTGAAAGGAAGATGTAGAAATTCAGGTAATTCACTGAATAGATTACTTAGTAACCTCATTACTCAGTGGTGGCATGCACTGATTGGGATCGTATGTGTGCTAATTGTAACTACTCTTTCGCCAGATAATATCTCAGTAGCATATACTAGGTAAAGACAAGACAAAGTTCTGAAGTGTACTGTAATGAAGGTCTTGTAATGAATCTTATATATTTCCTGTCATGCTGAAGGATGCCATAATGTATTTTTCACATCTAGCTATAGGATACAGCTAAAGCCAGTGATATTTTTATTATGAAAATAAGAATTAGAGTTTCATAACTGCTCAGTTGAGCTTCTCAGTGATTTTTTTTCAAGTGAAAAGGAAATCTATAAAATAGGAAGAGACAGAATTAACAGAGTCATCATGTAACAGGATTCCAGTAGATGCTAAAATGAATCTTTTTTTTTTTTAAGACAGATTGTTCTACATTTCCTAGCATTGGCTACAATTGTCAAACCACTTTCTGTAACTGCAGAGAATAGCTCGAGGTGACCTGAATCTTTTGTTTCTTCCTTTTTCCTCTGGATGGAATCTGCGGTAATAACTTAAACTCAACATCAAGCTATTAGATGTCTAAAGTTGAATAAGATGGATTACAGCATTATAGTATGTGCCAGCTTAGTTCCTGTCTGGCAGTATGTTTGATATACATTGATTGCTCATCTCACCATAGAGAAAGTCGTGGTAGCTGTTCTGCCATTGCTAAATAGAGTAATTTTTGTCCTGTATCCATATAGAGATAACCACAGTAAGTTGGCTCCAAGTTTCTGTGACATTCTTTGAGAAAAATTCACAATAGGCAAAGCTTATGTAATCATGGGGGTTCAAATAATTTGAATTTTGGAACTTAGCCAATAGAATTTTGCTCTTTTATAAAGCCATCATGAACAAGGGAAATTCCAGTTACGTGTTAAGTATTTTCCACAGTAAAGGTAGTCTTATACTAAAACAGGCACCCAAAGAGGCCGTGAAATCACCATCATAGAATCATTGAATGGTTTGGGTTGG
>NW_010320333.1:0-207 GCF_000700745.2 Antrostomus carolinensis
TCACAGGGCCATCTGCCGGCAAAGGCACAGCCCCGTGGCAGCCTGCCATGGCCTCCAGCAGCCTCCCAGTCCTCCCAGTCTGCAGCTGGTGGGGCACTGGGGCAGGTTTGGGGTTGCTTTGGATGCGCTGGTTTGGGGGGGAGGGGGTGGCAGCCCCACCCTGGACCACAGCACATCCAGGAGCTACATGAAACCAGAAGCGTGCCA
>NW_010320333.1:366-1799 GCF_000700745.2 Antrostomus carolinensis
CAAAGCAGAGACAGCCCCCCTCCGGCCACGAAGAGATTAAATGTCATTTTATTTCACATCCAAAAACAAAAAGAAAATGTAGAAAAGAAGAGGTGAGTGGAGATTGAAGAGAGAATTGCTCAGATTAAAAATCTGCCCTTTCCACCAGCGTCAGTGCAGGTCTGCGGGGATGTTCGTTCCTTCTCCTCCGCAGCTGGATGCTTGGGGACAGGGATGGGGGGTGACACTTGTCCCTTTCCCCTCTCCCCAAAATGCATTCGCTGCCTCTGGCCCCATCAGCACATCCCCACCTGGGTCCATCCTGCCTGGCCCCAGCACCCCTGGTGCAGTGTCCCCACAGTGTCACCCACACCTCGTGTCCAGAAGTGGGTGCTGATTTGGGTGGGGGTATTAAGGGGGGACAGGAGCACGTCGGGGGTGGCCTGGGGCCATTTTGATCTTTTTAAGTTATTATTATTTATCTCTGTGTATTTCCTGTTTTCCCTCTGTACAAAATGAGCGGTATGGTCATGGGCGTCGGTGACACGGTGACAGTGTGTGGGGTCAGGGCTGGCTCTGGTGGCCGCCCCACACTCACTGCAGCAGAGCCCGGATCTGTTTGGACGTGGTGTCATCATTGAGGTGCCGAGTGGTGTATCTGGACAGGGAGGGGACAGTTACCCCACAGCACCCCAACCCGCTCTGCTGCCATCCCACAGCACTGTCAGGGGATGCCATGTCCCCCACTGTGTCCCCTGGCTCACCTCAGAGCGTTCAGGAGCCCCTCGGTGCTGGTTGAGGGTTGATCTTTCAAGACTTTGATGCAGCCTTTCATCTGGTGGGGGGAGTGAGAGAGGCTTTGAGAGGGGCTGTCCCCTTCATCCCCATCCTCCTCCTCACTGCTGGAGGGGATGAGTTCCTCTGTCTGGACCAGCTCAGACAGAGACATCCCCATGGGGGACATCCAGGGAGAGGGACCCCCCAGCATCACAGCTCCACTGGGATGAGTGTGATGGCTGTGACCTCCCCAACGCACCCCACGGCCACTCACGTCAATCTTGGAGGTCTTTGCAAAGGCCCCTACGGGGTGGACGTGGTCGTAGAGGATGATGACACCGACCATCACCCTCATGCAGAAGAGGAGGGTCTCGGTGTTGGTGAAGCGGCTCCGGTATTCCCTGTGTCGGGAGAGGGGTTGGCTGAGCCTCGTGGGGGGGTGATGGGGTGGCAGAGGGACCTCGGCACCAAGATGTCCCCCCACCCCATGCGGGGTACTCACGGGGTCTCCAGCATCACCCTGCAGACGCAGGCCATGGTGCTCAGGCAGTCGGTTGTGTCCTCGATCGGGAGGGTCTTGTTCTGAAACCCAACAGGTCCTGCCTGCTGTCTCCCTTCCCAGCCCCCCATGGGAACCCCCAGCCCCTTCTGACCCCGACATGGGTGCTGGAGCTGGA
>NW_010320333.1:1856-2180 GCF_000700745.2 Antrostomus carolinensis
CGTGTTCTGAAACCCAACGGTTCCTGGCTGCTGTCTCCCTTCCCAGCCCCCCATGGGAACCCCCAGCCCCTTCTGACCCCCACATGGGTGCTGGAGCTGGAGGGGGCTTCCCCCTGCTCTGAAGGTCCCCCCTGACCTCACTCACCTCCGAAACAAACTTGGTGGTGGCATTGCTGAGCGTTTTGAGCATGGGGGTGGCCTCGGCGTAGAAGAGGGACATCCTGTTGGCCATCTCGTTGTTCACCTCGCTCTCCGCGTCCAGCTGTGGGGGGGGGGACACAATGGGGACCATCGGGGTGTCTAACCCTCCCTGAGCCATCCTCA
>NW_010320334.1:0-1978 GCF_000700745.2 Antrostomus carolinensis
ACGGGGGTGGGGGAGGGGGGTGGGGGAGGATTGAGAGAGCAATATAAAGCTTTACGTCTACACTTAAACCCTGCCAAGACTCTTTTTGGCTAAATGCCACCCCCAGCAGACACCGGTCTCAGGAACAAAGCTGGTGAACTCAGCCCAAGTCCTAGCTAAGAAGATGCACTCAAGCCACAAAGCCCATCCTGCTTTTCTGGTCCCGTGACAGCACCACTGCCCATCAGCTCACTAAACTCCAGGCTTTTTGGTGCACAGACTGTTTCTGCTGGGGAAGCACAGGTGGTGCAGGCTCCTGAAGTCTAACTCGCAACCACGTCAGCAGAGACCAGAGACACAGGTTTCATCATTCAGCAGGTCCCTCTCTCCAGGCTGTCTTTGTTCCGTGGATTCATTCCCCCTGGGCCAAAGGAATGGCACCTCTTGGCAGGTCTGAACTTGCAAGCGCTGCTGAAGAGAAAGCAGGGCGCTGGCACCATGCCACCACGTCCGACCCCAAGAGTGGCTGGCATTTTTTCGTCATTGCCAGGTTATGAGCTCACTGCTGCAGCACGCCAGGCCAGCCGGCCAGCTCTGCCCTAGACACGCACAATGCCAAGGAGACCTAGGAATATACTGTCCCAGAGGGATTTCCAACGGAATCAACAACATCTTTCTCTGGTGCCCTCCTTCCCGAAAGCAGGCTGAGAGGATGTCCCCAAGACCTCCTCTGGCAAACCTCTCCAGGAGGGGTGGGGGGCGGCACTGGGCAAGAGACAGGTGGCTCTGATGCTCCAGCCCTGCCGGGGATGGCCCTACACAGCAGGGCAGGGAGAAGACATCCCCCTTCAGCTCCCCATCTCAGAGCAGACCAAATGGGAGATCCACTGCTGGTTTGGGGAGCCGGGCAGCAAGCTGGCCTGGACACAGCTTTGGGCACAGACAGGACATACAGAGGCCTGTAGCCCAGCACTCAAGTAACAGAGGAGGGTTAAGGCAGGAATTTAGGCATCTGGCAGAGGGTTTTAACCCTTTCTGGGGTGCCTCTTTTATGGATCATAACTCTTCTGGACATGTCCCCTTTCCAGTGTGCTGGTTCCTATGCTAAGCAACACTGCTCAGCTCTCAGTGCTCCAAGATGCCCTGTGCAAGTCAAGGCTCTCCTTCCTCCTGCCAGCCCTGTGACCGGCCACGGCTGTGTGACATTCTGCAAGACTGACTTCATAGCCACCAAACTCCCTCCCTGCAGTCATCCTCCCTCTCTCTGTGCCTGGCAGCATTTCAATACGAGAGTGCAATTGCTGGCTTTCCCCAACTTTTCCTTACCAAAACACCTTTCTCTACACCCGGGCACAAACCTCTGTCAGGTCCCCTAAGCACCCAGACCACACAGATGCATGGATATGCATGGCACCATCAGATCAGGGACATACATGAGTAGGAACCATACCTACATCAGGTCCCTTATTCACCTTCACAGCCCCCTCTCAACCCATGCTACCTACCCTGCACACACAACCCATGCTCAAGAACAGCTCATCACCTGGCACACACCAAACGTGCTGCGCACACCCCAGGCTCCCCCCGCCCCGCCCCTCCGCTGCAGAGGGGCTCTCACATGCACACAGAGCAGAGTGACTTGGGGACAGACTTTATTCCCCATTCGGGGGGCTGCCATGGGGACAGTGTCCTGTGTGTCACCTTCTGCCCTGCTGTAGGCAGCAACAGCAGGCAGCAGGTGACGGCTACCTATCCCTGTCCCACACTTTCAACTCAGGAACATCACAAGCTGCACCAACATCTTTTAAAACATTCCTCACCCAGCCGACTACCCACCCCCAGGATGGGAGACCTCTCTGTCCCTCCCAGGGCAGCCCCAGTGTGGGAAGCAGCAATGGAGCATCTCCTTTCCAACTGCATGTTTCCATCCGAGTGCGTCACAACTTAATGCTGCCCCCAGACCGTACTGCGCTATGACAACATCGCTGCTTGGCACGGC
>NW_010320335.1:0-592 GCF_000700745.2 Antrostomus carolinensis
CCCCCGCTGTCCCCAGCCCCACGCTGCAGTTGGGCCACCGGGCAGTTTCAGCCACGGCACAAACGTGTTTGGCCACATTCCCCTGGCTCCTGCCCCGGGCTGGTGCTGGGAATTGCATCCAGAAAATATGTTTTGTGGGAAATCACCCACTGGGTAGAAACATTTCACTGCCTGTGGGGGACCTGGGGATGCTCCTGTCCCCTGGATGCTGGGGGTGACCCTGTGCCAAACCCAAGTCACCCCCATCCCCTGTTAGACCAGTGCCTAACTGGTCCCAGTGTGTTCACCCAGCCCTGGGGTAGATGTTGGCTTTTCCAGCCCCACATCCCACCCCTGACATCCACCAGCCCCAGGTCCTGCTGCCTCCCCGCTGTCTGCACCCACCCTGCACCCTTTAGCCTCAGCCATCTGGTCCCTGTGGGATGGGGGAGGACCCTGACTCGGCTGTGGTTTCCCTCCCCACTGGGTCAGCGTGTCCCCAGTTGAAGAGCCAAAGTGACACATCTGTAAAGTGCAACCACTGGTGGGGTGCCCTGGGCTCGGGGAGCAACTACCACCAGCCCCCCAGCACCAAACCTCCTCCAAAGCAGCT
>NW_010320335.1:719-1048 GCF_000700745.2 Antrostomus carolinensis
GACCCCAAACCCAGCCTGGGTTCCACTGCTGCAACGGGGCCAGCACATCTGGGGCCACGTATCCCCCTGGATCAGTGTCACCCTCGATGGCGAGTGACACAGCCCAAGTGCCACCGCAGTCGCGTGGTCCCCAGGAGCTGGAGTTCAAAGTCTCCCCGAGCGCCTGATCCCCTCCACAAGTTACAGAAGGTCCTTGGACCTCGTGAGCAGCTGGTGTGAAGCTGTAATTACCTTAATTAGCTCTGGGATTGCATTCCCTCCCTGTGCTAATTTCGTTTCTACAGTAACCAGCCCGAGAGGTGTGTGCGTGCGCTCGCCAGACAGCGGCA
>NW_010320335.1:1081-2478 GCF_000700745.2 Antrostomus carolinensis
CCCGAAACTGCCTCGAAACTGGGGGCCACCCCCAAATCCCCACAGCTCTGCCAGCCCCACTCTCCCCATGCAGAGGTTCAAGAGGGTCCTTGGTGTTTCCCACCATCCCAACAGGGTTATTTGCTGCTGGGAGTGTCCATCCAGCTACTGGGAAGGGATGGATCAGGGGGAGCAGGACTGGGGGCTGATGGTGCCCGAATGCACCGATGGATTTAGGAGCACGCAGAGCCCGGGCTCGTTCCTTGCTGCTGGTTTTTGCTGTAACCCAATATCCCCCTGATGGAAGAGCCATTTGGGAGGAAACCATAAAAGCTTCAGGAAATGGGTATTAATTCACATCGTGGCAATAAAAGGGAAGGAGGGCTCCCGAGCAGCGCAGACGCCTCAGGGGAGCAAAGGCGAGTGGGGTTGGGGAGCACAACCTCTGCCAGGCAGCAGCTGGGCAGGCTTGGAGCAAACCCCCCCCCCGGAATTTGGGAATTAAACCCTCCCTGAGCCTTTTTGGTGTAATTGGGAATTAAACCCTCCCTGAGTCTTTTTGGACTGAAAAAGGGAGAATGGAAGGTGGGAATATTGAGATCTCACCCAGCTGGGGGTGAAGCATCACCGGGCCCTCGAGTCGGGGGTTTGTTTGGAGCTGGAGCGCGGCTTGGGGTGACTTTCTTGCCATGGAAATTTGGAGCAGGTCCAGCTCTTCCCCTACAAACACCAAACCCTCCTGTGATCACATCCTTCCCGATGCCAACCAGCTTTGGCATGGAGAGGGGGGCAGCCCCCCAGCACAGGGAGAGGCTGGGGCTGCTCCTGACCCATGGACTGAGCAGGGGGGAGTGAGGATGGGGGACCCCCACGCTCCCACCCTGTGTGAGGGCGAGGACTGGACAATCCCACTGCCATGCTGCTCTGGTCCCTGCACTGTGGCCATCACCCCGGTGAGCATCATCCTGCAAGAAAAAATACCCCTGAGCTGGGCAGGATCCAGGATCCATCCTGCTGCATGTGGAGGGAGCGGGGTGATGGTTCGGGGAGCCCCGGGGGGGGCGTGCAGGTGCCCTCCCCTCCGCTGCACCGGGAACTCTGGGCTCACCATACGTGTGGGGCTATAAATAGTGCTGGGAAGCAGGTTGAGATGCTCCCATCGCTCCTCAAAGGATCCAACAGCCCGAAAACCCAGCAGAGCCCAGGGAGGGGGCCGGGAGGGTGCAGGACAGGGACCTCACTCCTGCCCCCCACATTTCAGGCATCCGAGCGCCGCGTTCCCCGGGATGGATTTCTCCCCGGCGGCGGGCAGCGGCAGCAGGACGGGCGGTGGAGGTGAATTCTGCTGAGTGGTTGCTTTTTAAAAATAACTCTGCCTTTGTCAGCAGGTCAGGGTTGCTCCAGATTGAATAATCGCA
>NW_010320336.1:0-3403 GCF_000700745.2 Antrostomus carolinensis
TGGCAGCGACCCAGCCCACAGCCCAGAGCTTGCAGCAAGCTGGGAACTTTCTGGATGAAACATGGGTACCGCATGTGGTACATCACCTCACAGCACCCACGTGTGCTGCACCTCCTGTAGCTGCATCCAGTGCCCTGGGAATCGCGGGGACACCACGTCCCAGACACACAGCTCCTGCTGCCGCCCCGGCAGTGCTGGGAGGGGGGAGGTGGCAGCTCCCATCCCATTTCACAGCCTCTCCCTACTGCAGCCTCAGTTTTCCTGCGGTGACATTTTCCAAGGGGGATGGAGCACGCTGTTCCCCATCCCCCATCACCTTTTGCCCCCGTTTTCTGCTGTGAAATCTCTAGGGGAGAATTTACTGCTGACTGTTTCAAAATGTGTTTGACGCGGAAGCCAATTCTGTTGCATTCCTTCGTGCTGGCCAAAGCCACTCTTGGCTGAGGCCCCTGGAATGAGCTGTTGGGGAATTTGTTTTGCAAGAATAACTCAGTTTCTGTGCACACTTTTGCTTTGTTGGGGTTTTTTTTTGTAGGTTGTGAGCTCAGTCGGGGGGCTGGGACCCCTGGTCCATCTCCCCTGGGCACAGCAAGGCTGGGCTGGGAGGGACAGGGAGGAGCAGCCCTGGGCAGGGATGAGCCTGCAGCTGGAGCTGATGCCGCAGCCCCTGCACCGCTTCCTTTCCACGTGCATTTCCCGTTCACTGACTGCAGCTGAGAAATTGTTGCTTGGCAGGATGGACAAGAGCCTCCCGGGTGCTGCCTCCCCCTGTGCAGACCCGGGGTGCCCCTGGCCCCATTCCCCAGCACAGCGAGGCTGCTCCAGCCCTGGGGCTGCAGTTGGATCAGACCAGCCCGTGCCCAGGATGCTGAGCACAGGGTCAGGCTTTGGCTGTGCCCCTTTGCCCAGGGCCACCAGCCCCGGTGCGATGCGATGCCAGGAGGGATCCCGGCTGTCGGTGCCTGTCCAAGGACAGGCTGTGCCAGAGCGTGTGCCTCGCTGGTCTGTGGCTGCAGATCTGACCTGGCAGTCCCAGCCTTGCACTGTTGAACATGGAGCAGATCTCAGCAGATCCTCGATCATCCAACTGCCTTCAGAGCACAGGCGTCTGCAGGTGCGATCCCTCTTCCCCAGCCTGGCAGCTCCAAACCTGGTCCTGTATCCCAGGGAGGGAGGTTTGGTGCAGTTTTGGCTGTTAGAGCTCGTGGCAGGGTCGGTATGCTGCCTGCTGCCCCGGCTGCGCCGAACCGGCTGTTTGTGGGCAGGACTCGGCGCTGGACACGGCCTCTGCCTGCTCCGCACCCTGACAAACAGCACCAGGGTAGCGGTTCAAGGATCTTGACCTGAACTTTCTCGAGGCAAGCAATGATAAGTAAGTGATGCATTTTCACTGGCTGCTAATCATTAACACCTCGTTGCCTGTTCCCCCAGGTTCGGGCAGCTGCCCATCGTGCTGCAGTGGGCTCTGGCCAGGCACCCTGTGCCGCTGCCGCAGGGCTGCGTGTCCGTGTGCCAGCAGCCGTGGTGGCTGCCAGAGCTGGGGAAGGAGGTTTCTCCTGCTGGGCTGACCCTGTGTCCTCAGGCTCCTGGAAAAAGCTCTCCATGTTACTCGTTGACCGTTATCTCCTGGGGAGGAACGCGACGACAAAGCTGCGGGGCTGGACCTCCCGCCAGCAACGGTGTGGCTGGAGTGGGGAAGGGCCGTGGACAGGGTCCTGGCACCAGTGGGATGAGGGATGTGTTTGGCTCCATCCCCACAGGCAGGGTCTGCTGGGGCAGGTTTGCACAGGGAGGTTACCCCAGGGGAGCTGTGCTGGGAGGAATGCCTCCCCTCCCAGGGCACCTCCTTTGCAAAGGTCTTTTAACCCCACACCAGAGACCAGAAAAACGTGTCTGGCAGCCAGGAGCTCCCCATGGTTTGCTGGCTGGGGCTGTGGGGAGCTCCAGAAACGGCTTGGAAAGTTTCTCATTACAGAGTCCTGGTTGAATCAGCCTGGCAAATGCTGTGGCAGCAAAGTGGGTTTTCATCAGCTGGAGGTTTCAGCTGACGTGGGGGTGGTGGGCAGCCTCCCCCCATGCCACACACAACCCAGTCCATGCTCCTGGGCATCGCTGTGATGCTCCCATGGTGCTTGGGGTGATGGCAGAGGGATGGGAGAAATGTCACAACTCAGAGCTGTGGCAGGTCTGCAGGGACAGAGTGTGGGTGCTTGTATCTCCTCCCTGACAACAGGGGACGCCTGGCTCAGCAGGAGCAGCTGAACTGTTGTATCGAGGAGCAGGGGCTGCAGGATCCCCCCAGTGAGGCAGCCGCTGCTCACTGCGCTCCACGCGCCCTCAGAGCCTGTTTTTCCCTTTTACGTAAGTTGTTCCAAACGTGTTTGTAACAACCCCCCGGTGATGCACCTTTGGCAAAAGTGGTTTTGGGTCCAAAGATCAGTGCTGGGACAAGCGACCTGCCCGCAGCAAACAAGAGCCCGCAGAGTATAAAACCCCGGCGGCACGGGGGAGCGCGGGCCGGGCTGAGCTGTGCCGAGGGGCAGGGGCTGCAGAGGAGGATGGAGGCCAACATGAACCTCCTGCACGACGCGGGCATCCGGGCAACACACTGGCTGCAGGAGCATTTCCAGGGCTCCCAGGACTGGTTCCTCTTCATCTCCTTCGCCGCTGACCTCAGGAATGCTTTCTTCATCCTCTTCCCGCTCTGGTTCCACTTCAGCGAGTCGGTGGGCATCAGGCTCATCTGGGTGGCCGTGATCGGTGACTGGCTCAACCTCATCTTCAAGTGGTGAGAGGCTCCAGGCCACAGGTCCCTCCGGGCGCGTTGGCACAGCTGGACTAATGCGGGCCAGATGTGCGCTCTCAGCCTTGATGCTGGTGAGACCAGCATCAAAGACCAGAGTTCGGCTCCCAGTTTGGCTGTTGGGACCAAACAACCAGCTGGATGCTGTGTCTGTTGGGATGCCCTGGACTGCTCATGGGTTCTTTGCCTCTTCCAGCTCCCAGGACAGAGCTGGAAATGCGGCTGCGCCCACCTGCTCTGGTGCCCAAGACCCCTACAGCTCCTGTTCTCCTTTCTTTTCAGGATCCTCTTTGGGGAGAGACCGTACTGGTGGGTCCACGAGACAGATTATTACAGCAACAGCTCCGCCCCAGAGATACAGCAGTTCCCGCTCACCTGTGAGACCGGCCAAAAAACCCCAGCCCCAGAGCCCCCCAACCCTGGCAGGGGCAGCCGGCACTTGCCCAGGTTCCCATTCCGAGTCTCAGTCCCCGCACAGAGGGAGGTGCTGGCATGGCCAGGGCTGTGGCTGGCAGCCCACTGGCCGCACATGCCCCTCGCTAGCTCTTGAGAGAGCCGTGGCGTTGGCCCCGGCGCGGTCCCAGGGGCGCCAGCCGTGCC
>NW_010320338.1:0-234 GCF_000700745.2 Antrostomus carolinensis
TTGGCTGCGCGAGGGTCCCCGTGTCTCCCCATCTGCTTGCCTGGGTGTCAGCCAAGGGCTGCTGCTGCCCCAGCTCCTGCCCCCAGCCCTGTGCAGCCCCTGGGCATGAGCATCCCATCAGGGCATGAACATCCCATCAGGGCATGAACACCCCGCTCCTGGCTCAGCCCTGCTCAGGGGGCTGCTCTGTGCCCCCAGCCCCCATTTCCCATTCCCTACTTCCCTCCATTTCTT
>NW_010320338.1:334-1093 GCF_000700745.2 Antrostomus carolinensis
TGGCCAAATATCCCCTTTGAGCTCCAGCCTGGATCTCAGGCAGCCGTGGTGCAAACCCCTGTTCCCCCGGGGCCCCCGTTTGCGGTGGGAAATGAGCAAGTGTCTGTGTTTTCACGCGCCTTTTCATCCTGCGCCTCTCCCACAACAGCCTTCGGTTACAGAAAAGCTCCACCTCCCATCCCTCCAGGAACCAAAGCCAAACCCCTCATCTCCGTCACGGCGCAGAGCAGCACCGAGTCCACCCATGAGAGCTACCTGCCCAGCGAGGTCTCCCGCAGCCCCGCCTGGTCCAAAGACGCCGCGGCCCGTTGCAACTCAGCCGAGAGCTTGGAGAGCTCCAAGGTGACGGCCGTGGCCCTCGACCTGCCCCCCGTCCAGCCCCGCGCCGCTCCCAAGCCCTCCACACTCATCATCAAGGCCATTCCTGGTCGGGAGGAGCTGAGGAGTTTGGCTCGGCAGCGGAAGTGGCGACCCTCCATCGGTGTCCAGGTGGGCTTCGCTCCTCCCTGCGGGCTCTGAGCCTGCCCGGGCGATGCTGAGCCATTGTGCTGTGCCTCGGGTCTGCCCTCCAGCGCTCTCCTTCTGCCCCTTGGCAGGTTGAGAAAAACAGAGAGCCGGAGCCAGAGGGAGTTCCACTCCATCGGGGTGCAGGTGGAGGAGGACAAAAGGTACCAACCGCATGGCCGGGCAGGGCTGAGACCTGCCACGCTCGGTGCACCAGGGGATTGGGTCCCCCCAGGACTCCCTGAGCTCCGCACA
>NW_010320338.1:1133-1712 GCF_000700745.2 Antrostomus carolinensis
TCACTCCTCTGGATGAGATCTCCAGAGCTCAGCACCGTCCCCAGGTCAGGATCTGGCTTCCCCTTCTCCTCAGCACCTCACAAAATGATGGCCCAGGGAGGGGGCCTGGGTCTCCTCTGCTGGGGCTCATCCCAGGCCTTTGAAATGATGAAACCTTAGGGCTTTTCTGCAGCTAAACGTGACATTTTGGCTGGGGTGGGAGTGCCATGTGCCGGGACCTGCACGGCCCACGGGAGGGGAGCTCCGGCAGCGTGCCCACGCAGCCCCGTGCACGCTCCTCTCCATCCTTGGTCCAGCGCCGGTAGCCATGGAAACGGGCTAAGAGCAGAGGAGATGAGGGACTGGCAGGTTGCAGCTGCTCAGGGATGTCCCCAAATGCTCGGGGATCCAGACTGGCATCCCCAGCTCCATCCTGCCTGTCACGGCACCCAGCGAGGGGACGGGGCAGTGGGTCTGTCCTCGCTGGCCACACAGGTCCCCATGTGCTCTCGCTCTCCCCAGGCGAGCGCGCTTCAAGCGCTCCAACAGCGTGACGGCGGGCGGGCAGGCGGGCCTGGAGCTGGAGGGGTTTGCTGGCAT
>NW_010320338.1:1862-3183 GCF_000700745.2 Antrostomus carolinensis
GTGGGCGTACCGGGAGGACTACCAGCTGCAGTACGACACCGTGGAGGTGCCCCGGCGGGATGCCTGGATGGAACGGGGCTCCCGCAGCCTCCCCGACTCCGGCCGTGCCTCTCCCTGCCATCGTGATGGGGAATGGTTCATCAAACTGCTGCAGGCCGAGGTGGAGAAGATGGAGGGGTGGTGTCAGCAGATGGAGAGGGAGGCTGAGGACTATGACCTGCCGGAGGAGAGTGAGTCGAGGGGATTTGTGGGGTCAGCAGGGACTGGGGCTTCCATGGGACTGGGGGACACAGCCACAGTCCTGCAGTGCTCCCACCTTGGAGCATCTCCCCTGCCAAGGCTGAAGAGGTTGGGTGGGGGCAAGAAACATCAGGAAACTCTCTGGGACTAGTAGGGTCTGGAGGAGGGAGGAGACCCCACATGGGTTGAGGGGCTCCAAGCTGCCCGGGCTGTCCCACTGCCCCTCAGGGGGTGCAGGTCCCTGCTGTGCAGGGGAGGGACTTTGTGCCCCATGGGAGCTCTGTCTGTCTGCTCTCCCCCCGCCAGTCCTGGAGAAGATCCGGAGCGCCGGGGGCAGCGCCCAGCTCCTCATGTCCCAGAAGGTGCAGCAGTTTTATCGCCTCTGCGAACATGGTGAGTGTGGGCAGCAGTGCCACGGGGTCAGCCATGGTGGGTGGGGGGTCTCGTACCCTTAGCTGGTGGAAAAGGGACTTTGTAACGCCCCTGGGGAGAGCTGAGCAGAGAGCCCTCCATCAGCCTCGGGGTGGGATGGCCATGTGGCCAGCAGAACTGATGTCCCCTGGGTGAATGTGACCAACACTCTGTCCCCGCAGGATCCCAACGCATTCCCCGTGCCCACCTTCCAAGACCTGGCCGGCTTTTGGGACCTCCTGCAGCTCTCCATCGAGGATGTCAGCATGAAATTCGCGGAGCTCCAGCAGCTCAAGGCCAATGGGTGGAAGATCGTGGAGCCCAAGGTAAGGGCAGGGCTCTGCTGCTGGCACTTGTCCTTTGTCGCTGGCGACTGCTTTTAGCAAAGACTTGGAAAACAAAGATCTGGGAAAAATGAGGCTGGAGAAGGGGCTGTTCCCTGCTGTGGTGTCACAGCTGGTTCATGGGGTGTTCCTGGGCAGCGCTGCCTGCAAAGGACCAGGCAGGGTCTTGGCACAGGCAGGGGCAGTGTGCTGCGCCCGTGCAGACGGAGGGAGGGACGTGCAGCCCTTCCTCACAGCTCGGCGTGGTGCAGGAGGGTCCATGGGTCCATCTCACCATGGCTTTGGCTTTGGCACCCATGGCAGTGCCATGCACGGAGGTGCACGTG
>NW_010320339.1:0-2153 GCF_000700745.2 Antrostomus carolinensis
CCAACCCAAACCATTCTATGATTCTAGGATATTCTTCTCCTTATCTACACAAGCAAGAGTTGAACCGTTACCGCAGTTGTACTTTTTTTCCTGACAGAACTGGTATAATACAGTGTGGTAATATTTATAAGTTAAATCTACATCAAGTTTTTAGATTATTAAAGAAATAAAATATACCAGTTCTGATTAGGAAAAAAGTTAGCATTTGCCATATAAAAGGGTTAACCTCCACTATATGGAGTAAGAAGATAAACTGACTGTGCACACATATGCCAGTGCTATGCAGACAATATGTAGATACTTCATTTTTAGAAGTTATATCCCCTTTTAAAAGAAAAATTCTAATACATCTTCCTCATCACAGTTGTGTTCTCATTTTACACTTCCCATCATTCCCATACTGCAATAAACTCCAAGCTCCAGTTCATCTACACAAAACTTTGACTTGGGAAGGGCTATTAAAACAATTCAGAATAATTTACTGCGTAATGAAAGGTCAAAGACTTTAGTATCTGCTATAAACACTCATACCATAATATAACCCAGGCGATAAAAGCTAAGTGAACTGGTTTAAGTCACAAATCCTAAGTCACAGTTTGAAGAGCTTTTGTGCCCGTGTAGAAATCTTATTTTGTACTTATGTTGCTCTAAGAAAGAAAACTCCTTTTCTCAGTAAGCAGACACATCCATTTAAAACATGACAGTTTCAAGTGTCCAGTTACTTTATTATTGCAGTTTACCATACACCTGTATCCATACTCCCATATCCATTTATTTAAATAATTCCACAAAGTCTGAATACATTTTACTTGATGTCAAAAAGGGATAAGAACACCTCTATTTCTGAGGAACAGAAATAAAGACATCTGAACAAGACCTATGAAGAGTAAAATATATTAAGTGCTATTCTAATAAAAAAATAAAATTCCATTAATTCCAAAAGTGTTTTTCTTGGACTACTTCAGATACATTTACAAGCAAAAAGTAACTAAAATAGTTTTCTAGATAGTGATCTGCAATCAGCAATTTATGAATTAAACTGCCTGTTTCTTAATCTCAAGTCCACCCCTTCTGATCTGTTCCACTAACTGGAACAATGAAAAAAAAAGCCACCCACCCCCTCCAACCACCCAAAAAAACAGAAGAAAAAAGAACAAAGAAAAATGTCAATATCTTCCTCTACATTTTAAACTATGAATGATGTGGCCAAAACAGAAGCCAGAGAGTATTTTTCTTCATCTACATAAAAAAAAATCTGTCAAGAGTCAATTTATCTCATCCACCAACCAGTTCCAAGTGCTTAGCGAGGAACTTCCTCATCCAGTACATTGGTTTGACTTGAGATTTACATTCAGTATTTGTTAGCAACTTCTTATATTTAAGCATCTTATATTTGTTTGAATATACCTAAATCCTAAGATAGACTATCAATTTAAGAAAAAGAAGCACTATCAATGAAAATTAATTTATACTTACACTTCTCTCAAAGTAACTGATTTTATCAATTCAGAGCACAGCAAGACTGGAATCTCTTGCACTAAATGGCAAGCAGACCTACAGCGTAACAGGCGCTGTCAAGAAGAGCTTACTGACTAAAAATTTACCTAAAAAACAATATAAGAGTTGTTTTAAGTCACATTTGGAGAAAAAGACAGAAGCAACTGAAATGACATTTTTAACTCAGTTTTTGCTGTAGGTTCAATTCAGTGTTTCCTTTTTTTTTCCTTGGATATTTAAATCAACCCTATGTACGTCAACAAAACTAGCTGGATTGAGTGTTGGCCACAACTGACTTTAACCACAGTCAAATCCACTGAACCTCCAAGGTTGATTAAAAGAGCCTAAATTCAAGTGCACGGGTGAAGCCTTGACCTTAAAAGAAAAACACAGATGAATGTACACTCATCAATACAAACAATAAAAAGGGAAGTAAACTATTACAAGAGCATGCTTGAAATCTTAGATTTTAAACAGGAAGCTGCCCAACAGACAAAAAAAACCAACAAAAAAAACAAACCTGACTGCACGAGACTGTCAAAGTTGAGCTGCAAAATTTCTCTAAACATCTTTTCTTACAAGTTTGAATGTCTACTGTGCTTTCATTCAAATCAGAACTCCAGTTCTGTGTTGAGGTGTATATCACAATGGATTTC
>NW_010320339.1:2178-6514 GCF_000700745.2 Antrostomus carolinensis
GATGAACAGAAGTATTCATCAGTTAAAGGGACTTTATGATACAGATTTCCAAGTTAAGTTTTCTTCAACATATATTAATTATTAGCTTGAGTTTACTGAAATCACCCTCCATGTGGTTTTATTTACTACTCTCAGTAGTGTCAGCATGCATGCATTAAGAGAAATTTAATTTACTAGTCATGAAGACAAGCAGAATCCAAATCCTATGTACAAAACTCTAGAGGCATAAATTTCATGAAGAGGTCATGGAGTCAAACCACAGTATGCAACATTATATTTCATTATACCTCTCTGCATCCAACAGCAATACATTTGTAATACTTCCATAAGAAATAATTTGCAGTAGACAAGTATGCTAGATTAATTTTAGTTTCCACTTTGCCATATTTGAAGAGGACATGATTTAGCAGCAGTTGCTCCTGAAGTATCATACAATGAAATGAACCCCAGTCTCATCACTGGAAAATTGTAGTCACTACTGTTTCTTTTAGACTTTTTAGGATGCTCAGAAAGGCAACATACTGTGCTGAACAGTAACACGCCAAAGGGCCATTTACTGATAACAGGGACTAGTCCATTATGCTGAACATGACTGGGTTGGAGTAAGGTCAGAAGATGTTAAGCCACTACAGTAGCCTGGGATTGTGAGACGCATCCGTGGCGCTCAGAACCAGTTCTCACAGCTGCTAAAGAAAAAAGTGAAGCAAGTAAACCATAATTAAGATGAACTGGTAAACTGATGCATTTAATTTAGTTGGACAACACCCATTTGCATTAGCTTCCAGGGCAGAAGTTGCATTTCTGCTTTTGTGTGATCACACTCCATTTAAATCAGGTTGCTAGTTTCCATCTCTTTCTACAGCAGGAAACTCAATTAGAACCATGGCATGCTTAAAGTGAAAACAAATTTAAGGTACAAGGTCACCAAGCCACCATTAAGCTAGAGCAATTGCCAGCAAAAACAATGCTGCTGTAGGCAATCCGATGTTATTAGAGTCTTGTTCCAAGCCACAGAAGACTTAACATCAGGCACACCATTTCTCTACTTAACATGCAAACAGCTGTGCCTCAATTACAAACTAACAAAACAAAGACTATTAAGATATTTATATGAGAAATCAAAGATTAAAATGGATGTTAGAGGGCACCGAGTGCATTACTGAGTAAAAAAAAAACAACCTAAAAGTGTATTAAATCATACACACAGGATTAAAGTTTTGGACACTTTTTAGTAGATGTGCACACTAACTCTGGACCTCTAAAATACACTTAAGTCATCAGTTGGCTTCAGCATGTTACCCAATAACCTGAAGTTACCACACAAGAAAGCAGATGTAATATACAGGGGCGAGGGATAAGACAACCTTAACTTTGACTTCCTCTTTCGGTAAACCTTGCATTAACCAGATGGGTTCCTGCACCTCCGGTGGGTCCACTTATAATCTCACCCTATTATAGTCACACCAATTCATAAGTGACACAAATCTGGACAAGACATGGGCCTGTGGATGGGGGCAGAAGCAGAAGATTCAGCAGAATCAGCTTGGAAATCACAATACTTACGACACGTGTCCTGTCCCATCTGTTCAGTATCCTGGAGATTAACAGAACAAAACCTGAATTTTTGGGTATAGACAAACTACTTTAATCTCCTAGTACAACTAAAGTATACTTTTGTGTCATTAGTAGCCATGCCAATATACATACACTCCTCTGTACCTGCATGTGAATAGCCTGACAGAGGGCACACCTGTGAATTATTAGTTATTATAAACATTTAGTACATTATGTTTAAAGACCTGCCAAGATAATAATGGTTCAAGTTTTTAAGATAGTTTGTTGCAGTGGTTAAATGTAAGTCTCAGCACTTGTAGAAATATTTGCAGTGCCAAGTAGCGTTGCAAAGAGATTTAAGCACCTGTGGCATCTGACTCCACCAGACAGTTTTCAACTCAAACATGAGTATTAGAGCTACCATCCACTCCACAGTTTGAACATGCTCCAACATTTGTCATAATGCCAAAATAATGTGCTGGACCACACAGATTATTTCAGCCTCCTAAGTGAGAAATTATTCTCATGTCTTTCCTACAACTTTACTGGACAAGTAGTTTAAAATTTTTTCTATATATTATTATTAGTACCCATTCATTACTGATTCACTTAAAAGATTATGGTATAGCTCCCACAACCTATTTGTCTTCTTAAAACATTTTGAAGCACATCAAAAACTACCTAGAGGAAATAATGAAAAAAAAAAAAGCGTATTCTTTCTTTTTTTTAGATGAAAATATCACCCTGGTAATTTTTTAATTATGAGAATGACTTGAAAGAAAAAAATGAATAATCCCAGAAACATGGTAGGAATATCCTAACAATCTATGCAAACAAAGCCCAATAAAAAGTCTTCAGTTTCTACACCCATTCTTCTGGACAGACAAAACCTGACTATTTATTCTTCCTGTTTATACAGAAATAACTGCATGCCACCCGGCAGAGCAAACTTTGAGGTCAAAGTCTCTTCTCCAAAATCAGATCTTGGCCATAGAAGTCAGGTATCCAAGAGATGACTGCATATTACAAAAAGAACCACGTAAGTCACCAGCTTGGTGCTGGTCACATTCACCTTGAGGTTCCAGGTCAGTAAATACGAGAAGCTCAGATCCCTGTTTCTACCCAACACTCACAATTTGCAGCTACCTTAGAGTGACTGAAAATTCTGCACGTCCACCTCCAGAAAGACAGCACACACAGTATGAATAAGTACAATAAATAAAGCTATCAAGAAGGAGAACACGTCACTTTAAACAGTCCCACCTGACATGGAGCTTCACTGGAACTGTGATTTCCGTCTAGTAATTTTTACAAGGTCAGATTAGCAGCACAATCTTGTGTTTATGCAGTTTTGGCAATTGTGATTAACAACTTTAAAAAATCTTCTGTGCTAAAGGCAGCTCCACTTACATTTATCAATTGCTTCCCCCTCATTACAACTTTCTAGTTAACAAAAATATTTGCTTATCTCATTTAAACTTCGGGAGAGAGTGTTACAGTTGCAGACAGTGCATCTATGAGTCAATACGTATCTGCACCACCATTTGCCATCTTTACTGGAATGCCACGGATAAGTGAACTTAGTCACATTGTTACCTAGTGACTAATTTCAAAAGCATCTTTACACAAGCAGTAACTGATTAGAGCGCTGTTATTTTGGAGTTAAAACTTTACCATGTCTAGGCTTACAGACAGGAGATGTATATGAATTAAGGATGTGTAATTTAATCCTTCAAGCCATGGTTCAACAGCTCCCATGCAAATTAACTTATATTTCTTTATAGTGTAGGGCAGAGGCATAGAAATCATAGGCTGCAGGCCAAAGTCCATCCAATATATGATATCTGTTCAAGTTTGAAGCACAAACATCTTATGCAGTACTTGAGAGACTACCCTGCTTAGGACAGACCTGCTCACTTAGAAAAAACTTAGGTTCTTTAGTTCATTCTGATGGAGTGCAGCTCAGGACATCATGACAATAGGATACAGAAGATCCAGTCTATGGAAGAAGAAAGATGAAGAGCACAAACAGTGTTTGGAGAAAAAAGAGGAAGAAAAGGAGCCATAAGGAGGAAAAAAGAAAAGGGAATTTAACAGCCCCTTCATGAAGAGTTTCCTGACCAATGCAGTTTACTTCTGAAAAATTCCAGAAGAAAAATATTACCAGAAGTATGATATTGCTTTAAAACTCGTTTCACCCTGTGTTTAGGCAAATTAGGAACAATCTTTATTAAACCCACCGGGTACACACCACCCTCGGGGGCTACTAAACTTGTTACATTACACAGCTACTGGAGATACCTCTAAAGCTTAGAGAACTTCCCGCACTGGCTTGGAGGTGATGCCTGAAAGCACAAGCTATCTGCAAGAGTTTTTACTGCAAGCTTCATCTTGCCCCGTCGCTCCCTCCTCCCTCTCCCCTGGCTCCACTATACAGACCAAACCGAGCGAGGAAGTTGGGATCCGAGGGCGGAAGCCAAGCCCATTGCAATGTCTGCAGGAGGATTGTCAGCCTGTGACTCAGGCTACAGCCCTGACAGCTGCCAAACGGTCCCATTTTTTCCTCCCCGTTACTTCCCAAGGACAGACGCTTAAACGCGAGGGGGACGGGGGCGAGACGCAGCGGAGGAAGGGGAGAGAGGACGGTCCGGTGGAAAAGAGCGCGAACGAGGCCACCCCACCTCCGAGGAGGCCGGTTCGCAGGGCGTGGAGGGAGGAGAGAGGCAACTCCCTGGGCATAACGCAACCGTACGGCGCGGCGGCACACACAGCCCGGGGCAGA
>NW_010320340.1:0-294 GCF_000700745.2 Antrostomus carolinensis
CACGCCGGAGTGGGTGGATGCCCAAAGGAGGATGTGACTCCATGGGATGTCCACGCTGGAGCAAGTTCCTGTCAGTGGACAGGAACAAGTTCCTTTCCACCTGTGGCCCTTGGAGAGAGAAGCCCACACCAGAGCAGGTTTGCTGGCAGGACTTGTGACCCCGTGGGGGACCCACTCTGGAGCAGTCCCTTCCTGAAGGACTGCACACCATGGAATGGACCCATGCTAAAGCAGTTCGTGAGGAACTGTCAGTCATGGGAAGGACTCCCGTTAGAGAAGTTCTGGGAGAACAGT
>NW_010320340.1:683-8584 GCF_000700745.2 Antrostomus carolinensis
AGCCAGGGTCACCCCACCACAACAGTCTCATAGCTTTCTTGATTTGCAAAACTATTCAGGGTACTATTAAAATGTATGTAATAAAAAGGATGAGTCCTATGTTGTCAAGCAGGGGAAGTTTTTTATAGCCTTCAGACAGCATTACTTAGTATATAATATATATATAATGATGTGTGGGAATGCAACTATTGAAATTACGTAGCTAAAATTTTTGACAGAGCTGTCAATTCTGTATCTTTACTGTTTGGTTGAAGCCATATGGGAAAAACTCTGAAAGTAGTTTTCTCAGAAACTGGCCTTCTAGCTAAGGGGTGTATATGTAATTTGAATATACAAAATTCCCTCTGCTGAACACTGGGAAATCTACAGAAATACTCTGAAACACATGAATCCTATGTTGGTTATGATGAGAAGAAGAAAATCGGTATGTTATATGTGTGTGTGTCGTGGGGAAAAAATCTTTCTGATATGAGAAGAAATGCAAAATAAGGAGAAATACAGCTCAAACAGAAAGAATCTTTCAGGTTCTTGTTAGTATCTGATCCACTAGTCATTCTTACAGTCACAAAGTGGTCAGAAAGACCATGTAGTACGTATGGGCATTGTCACAATGAACTGTGAACCTACTTGCATTCATAGAATCAGAGAATCATAGAATGGTTTGGATTGGAAGGGACCTTAAAGATCATCTAGTTCCAATTCCCCTGCCATCAGCAGGGACACCTTCCACTAGATCAGGTTGCTCAAAGCCTCATCCAACATGGCCTTAAACACTTCCAGGTAGGGGGCAATTGTATGGTGCCATTGCAAACTGTGGCGAAGAGAACACAGATGATGCAAGATGTAGTAAAGACACAGTTTTATACCTGCTGAGATTTATTTTAATAGCCAGCTACAGCACAACTGAGTCTGTTTAATCTTCCACTTGCCCAGCTTTGTTAGTAGGTATTTTAATTGTTTAAAATTTTTAGATACTGCTTCTCCAGGATTTTTTAAATTAGTTTCTTCCTATCCTTCTCATTCTCTTCTGTCTTCTACCAAGGAAGTGTAAATGATAAAGGTTGGAAGAGGGTATATTTTGAGAATGCTTAGAAACATCTGAAACACTTGTTCTGTTCCTATGTGAAAAATAGCATCTTTAAGGTTATAAAAGAGTACTGTGCTTATCTTGTGTAACTTCCTGTGTAATACAAACCATAATTTTTCTTCAAGACATAAAAGAGCTTTTGAAAAAGGGATTTGGTTGTGATTTCAAGGCTTGAAGTAGAGGGTAACTTCTGGGGTATTTTTTATGGGTAATAAAAATGTGTGCCGTATGTCTAATTAAAATCTGTCTAACTCCATCTTTTCACCATTGGATCTTGCTGTATATTCTTCTTCTAGATGAAAGAGCCAGTCAGCTATGACTTTTCCATATGAGTTCTTGTAGATTGGTGCGTACTTTTTCTGGAACTCTGTACCAACAAATTTCTCAGAGAGAAACAGAGCACAGAGTTTGCACAAAGTGAATCCCTAAATACTTGAGTTTTTGAAACTTGAATGCTGTTTTTAATGTTTGTAATACAGTCCCTTTCTGTTTGCTTTCAATCTATCTGCTTCTCAGTTAAAATACATGTAAAGATGAAAACCTGCAGTACGTTCAACTAGGGAAAAGTCCTTTGAAGTTCTTGCTTCTTAGCACTAAGTCTTGTTCTACCAGTTTCATGTCATATTATTGCTTTTGTTTCCTCCCTTTTGAAGTACACTGGTACTTCTTGGTGTGAGTCTTTTCCTTTTTTAAATTCAAAGATTGAAGATGTGAGGGGTTTTGGTTTGAATATTGAATGATGTCTGAAGATATAACTCTTACTGGCATGTGTGCTAAGTAAGGTTTGCTGAAGAGAAATAGGACTTTTATCTTTTCTAAGTCAGAGGAAAGTAACCCTCCAGGACAGGGCCAGTCTTGGGTGAAGAATCTCCTTCATCTTACGTACACACCAAATAAGATGGCTTGAGGTACAGAATTTGTGCATATTTTCCTCTTAGAGTTAAATCTCAGTCTCTTTCTATTTTTAATACACTCAGTATTCAAATCCTCTCTTGAGAGGTAACTCGGAGGTCCTGGCTTTTTGGCTTGGTCTTCTTGCATTTTCTAACATTAATTACAAGCTGAAAGTCACAGTTTACAAAGTTAAAACTTCTCCGAATTTTTTTTTTTTTTCCCTGCCTCCTAAAGTTACTAATATTAGGGGAAGTTGTGAAGGATCTGAGAGTTTCACAGCAAACATAATGCATAGCCTGTGGCTCTTTTCAGAGCGTCTCTATCCCATTCACTGTGTTTAACCACTCAACTGCGTCTTTGGCTCAACCTATCTTCAATCTGTTCGCCTTACACTGCCTTCTTTCAAAGCCGAGATATGAAGTCATGTAAATAGTCTTTTTATTTTTTAAGCTTTCAGATTTTTTTTCTTTGGGAATGATGTTCTGTTTGGTCAATCTTTTTGCAAGATTCTATAAATCTGCTGTCTGCCTGCCTGACCCAATCCAAACCTTTCCTTGCCCTTATGTTACAACTACCACTATTTCTAGTTAGAGACAATCATAGCATGTGGTACTGCTTCAGAGCCAAGATGATTATTCTTGCCTACTGGTGAAAAACATGATTGTTGCTTTCCTTTTACTTTTGTTTTGTTTGTCTGTTTGCTGATAGTCTTGTCGTATCTGTAAGATTAAGGCAGAATCAGATTTGACACTGCAGTCTAGTATTGTGACTAAATAGATAAGATCTGTCCAGTGATTCTTAATTTCTTACAACTACATGACTAAGAGACATTGCAAAACTATCATTAAGGTTGCAAAATCCAGTCTTAAAATTTAGAAGAAGGCACTGTAGTGCCTATGCAAGCTGTACTTAACTGGGCTGTGCATATGTGTTATGGCTGTCTTTCATTTGACTTCCATGCTTTTTTAAAAAAAAAAAAAAAAAAAAAATCTTTACTTTATTTTACAGATTGTAAGGTTTTATTGATAGTTACATACTATTTTTGTGGTGCCTGCTCTGAGTCTTGGGTTTAGTTTGAAGAGTACTGTCAGATGAAGATGCTGGTCGTTCAATTTGTGATTCCTATCTCTGGGTAAAAATTGAATCGTATGGATTTTAAATCTGAAGAGTACTAGTCAATGAAACCACAAAATGCAGCGGTACTCTGTTTATAAAATGGGGATACAGATTTGCATTGAAGTTGAGTGTGTTTGTACAGTAGGGGGACAGATTTTGATCTGTATACCATCAGGTTTTTCCATTGCTATTCAAAATGTGGTAGAAGACTGTAGTCAGAAACTTTACGCAACCAATGTGAAAATCCATCTGTTTCACTGCAGACTTCCTTACCCATGAAGTAGTTATTACAGTGAGACCCGCTGAAAAGAAGCTGCAACATACAGAACTTCCTTTAAAGATAGTCATGCCACCTTAATACAACTGAAGTCAGTAGCAACAATAGAGAATAGAAATCTGTGTGTTTATGCCTTGGCCCTAGTGCTAGAGTTTCCCATCAAAAGGAAATCGATGTTTAATCTGGGATTTATTTTAAAGGAGACACTCTCTTCCTGATTGCAGAATATTTCTATGATGTAGACCCTACCTGTGATGACTGGCAAATTGTGCTTGTCACTCATTACCTTCTTTTTAAAAATGTGCACCTTTTTTCTGTTTTAGTATTTTTTTGCTATATTGAATACACATTTAGCTTAATCCTGCTGGTGTCTTCTCTGCACTAACATTCTTTTCTTAAATAGACAGGGAGAGGTTTTGAAGGTGTTCACAATCAGACATGTTTTGTCATCCTTCTCTTGGCCTGTTACCTAAATTATTTTTATCATCACAGGAGGCAAAACTGACATTTTAATATCTCATTTGGAGTTTTGATTCTGCAATGCTGAGTGTGCTGATGGAGAGCATAATTGGCATCTCAGGCTATAAATTTTAGGGAGCAGACATAATAGTTTGCTCTATTTTTATGTTGATGTGATTACACAGGTCTGAAGTTAGACCAGTGCATTGTAGACCAATGCTTTTCTTGACATGTAATACACTGTTAGTCCTCTCCTGTCCATAAAAAAGTGATAGTTAATTTATTAAAACCATATATATATATATATGTTTTGCATTAGTTTCTTTAAATGAAAAGTATTCATTTATGTAACTATGACTTAGTATATTTTGTCTAATTTGATTGTTGAAAGATGAGAGGCGACCCCCAAACTTTAAAACGTGAGTTTGCTGACTTTCTTTTTGTACAGTGAAATGACAAGTACTTGATCTTTAGTGGAGGATCTATGGGAGTTACTTTTTCAAGAATTAAACTGAGTGAAAAGATAATTGTGCTCATTTTTCTCTAGGTTATTTTGTTAGAACAACTGAAATAAGTATATTGTAAGTGAAAGATCTGCACTAGAAAAATTCTCATGTTATGGGTTATTTATATCCTCAAAATATTTTGTTAGTTGCAAAACATTCTTAAATGTTTTGTGTCAGTGTGATATATACTATTGTAATAATATGAGAAAAAGATGTGCTGAATATGTCTTTCATATTCCATTATCTCTCACTTCACTGTTCGTAACAGCATCAATGAGAGTAATACTATGGACATCTAAAATTAAGATTTAGATGATTGTTCCAGGAAATGTTGTAATCTTTAAAGCTGGACTGTTCCTCTCAAATTAGAGGGAGAAATAGCTGAAATGAGTGACTTAGTATCTCACTCATAAAATGCCAACATTCTGATTTAATTTGTTAAAACAGTATTTAATTTTTCTCTTTCTGTAATTGTTGCCTTTGTAGGCAGAAGAGGTTCCTTTCCAAGGCACATGTGGGCAGAGACATTGAGTTGTTAATTTTCACTATTACTGCAAGCAGCCACATCATATAATGTACTTTCTGAATCTGTCAGGCTCCATCTTTAAAGTGTCTAATAGTTTTTGCTCATGCTGGTGCTATTCGAGGGTAGTTCTTGAACCTCATTTCTTTAGCTATCATAAATCTACTTCCTCAAGAATGGCCTGGAGGGTGGGTTTTTGTCTCCCTATTATACACTTTCCTAGATAGCTTTACTTACTCACTCTTAACACTGTAATAGTAGAAATTTAGACTTTTGAATCTTGAATTATCAATACTTACATATTTACGCACTGTGAGTGTGAGTTTAAGTAGCCTTTTAACTAAGGGAGCACTCGAGCATTGATGTAGTGAAGCTGAATTTACTTCCAAGAGTAGTTGCCATGTGTAAACTGATACAACACTCTTACAGATATACCACATGTGGTAGAAATAGGTGAGGAGAGTGTAATTCTGAAAAATAGTGCCATTACACTTGCATGTTATTTTGATTTTTTTTTTACAGAAAAAGCTTTATAGAAACAAGCATGTAGATTTTTTCCCTCAGGATATGAAAGGCGTAATCTAATGTGCAGTAACATTTACGTTATCACAAATACTAGATAATTTTCAACTGAATGGCCTCTCAAAATAAGGATTAGAGTATTTGAAAATTAAATGGGTGGGCCTATATATCAGTGGAGCATAAAACTAATTTCTCTATCACTGTAGCTGTCAAAATTTATCTGAAATAGTTTGTTAGGCTTCTGCCTAACAGAAGACTATTTTCTGTTGTACCTGTAAAGAATGAGTCAGTAAGTTCTTTTTGGCATTCTGTTTCTATTACACAGGTTTTAAAAACTTCACAAAAATTAAGTCAATTACACTGCTTCAGCCTGTCCTCAAATTAATCAGACTACTTGTAAAGGAAAGTAACTGTAGGTGCATTTAAACTATCCTGAAGTGGCTCTTTGAATATTGACTCAAAGTCAGGAGACTTGGATGTTGGTTCTCAGCTACACCAGTCTAAGGAAGCTGCCAGCAACCAAGAACAGGAATGTCCATATTAATCAAGTCCTTTAGCACCACCAGTACCACAAGAGCTAGTACTATTAGAAGCTTTCAGTTTTGTGCTAAGATTGGAATTTTCAGAAGGGATGTTAAGATTTATTTTCAGCTGTGCTCAAGTTTGTAATGTCAATAGAAGCCAATTTGACTGATATGTATGTGCATTATGAACTACATGAAGAAGATTTAGTATCATACCGTAACTTCCTTAATACAGGTTCTTTTTCTCAATATTCATAACGTGACCTAGCTGTTCTGAAGGTTACTCTTGCTGGCTTTTAATTCTGACTGTGGACTACAACTCAGTTTGCTTTAAAATTCTTTTCACTCATGTTGGAAAGCTTCAACAACTCTTAGTGGCTTCAGGGTAATGAAAACCTTTTCTTTTCTAAAAGGGGATGTGTTGTTGTGGGTTTTTGTTACTTTTTTAAAAAAGTCCAAACAGACAAATTAAACCATAACCCATTGACAGTGGGAGAAATAGCCGCTTGAAATAATACAATTGAAAAATTGTATTATTATATAGTTGATTTTCAAAAATTACCAAGTATAGTGGTAGTGTTACCACTTTTTTTTTTTACCAATTATTTTTTGGCAACACTGAAAACATTTGTTGCAATAGTAGTAGTAGGCTTCACAAATTGCATATGCTAATTTGCTTATGCTGTGTGTTCCTTTCACATCCAGGGCTTTCATAAGATTTTTTCCCTCCATAAGCACAGAAGTACAGAACACTGCTACTAATCTTACAGAGCTCCAACTTCAAGGACCTAGAACAGAGCAAAAGTGATAGAGATGAGAAACTCACGCTGAAAAAAATGTTGGCCTTAATGTTGGTCCTTAAGGACCTTAATTTAAGAAAATAAAATAACCTGGAAATATTGTGTAAAGGGGGAAAACTAAAAGTGGAAACAGAATTTCAGAAAATACGTAAGCACCTAAAATGTCTTCTATAATACTTCCAACTTCTGCCTTCACTCTCAAAGTCTCCTCCTTCATTTTTTGAGTCCAATAGACTGGTTCTTATATAGATAAGATGATTGTTTTCTCCTTGAGGTTTTTAGTCTGAATTTCTTTGCCAAAGAACATTTATTTGATTTCTCCTTAAAGAGTGTAAGATAAATATCTTTGTGTAGTTGAGAAAGCATAAATATTTTGTTTTTTTGACAACTAATATAGAAACTTGTCATATTTATCGGATTTCTCGAGTTTCTTCTCCATTTTGGTTTAATTTGTAGTAATGTTTATGAGCAGTCAAAAGTGAAAGTAAGCAACTGTGGTGAAAATATGCGAGACAGACTGTCTATGTACATAATGGGCTATGATGAGGGAAATGGTGGATTCTGTGGATGTTAATTTTGGATATGTGAAATCCTTTGGTTGGCGATTGTGCTTAAAGTCAATGTCAGATAAGCTGTGAAAGTTGACTTGACGTTCAGTGCACATGGGCTTTTTGCAGAGGGTGACTGTCAGCCAGGTGTTGTACCATAGTTATGTTAGATTGCTGATGATCTTATCGCAATATATAAAATACTACGCTCTACTATTTAGTATGGAAAGTAGTCTGGTGGACAGGACAGTGGGCATGAATTGGAAACTCCTGTGTTTTACACTACAGGAAAATGACTGTGGATATCATCGACTTAATCATATACAGACCAGAGCTGATGTATTTATGTACCTGTAAAGGTTAGTGATTTACAGGTGAGGGGTCAGATCCTCTCATATTAGAGGAGCTGGCAGCTTTCTAGTGTAGATCTGCCCCTGGGACAGGTGTGCATGGCAACTAAGAAACATTATGTTTGAAGAGAGTACAGAGCTGGTTTAGCAGATAAAATACCTTATATTTTTTCTACAGCTGGTACTGAGTGAGCACTGTAAGGGAGAAGTGGATAGGTTCTTCCATGCCTGTTAGTCCTGGCTGTCATGATATCCTCTTCAGAAGTGGATGTGGTGGGTTGACCCTGGCTAGAGG